>NW_019267603.1:0-5574 GCF_002742605.1 Olea europaea var. sylvestris
TGCCCGACGCGATTTTTGTTTTCGATCAATCTGTCAAATTTGAGCCCAATTCGACGCCGTCGCAAAAAATTACGAAATCGCCCTCGGCGCGATTTTTGTTTCCCGTCAATCAATAAAATTTTAGCCGATTGTGACACCGTCGCGAAAAATGAAGAAATTGCCCCGGCGCGATTTTTGTTTCCCATCAATCAGTCAAATTTTGGACGATTCCAGCACCGTCGCGAAAAATGACGAAATTGCCCTCGGCCCTATTTTTTTCCGATCAATCGGTCAAATTTGAGCCCATTTCGACACCATCGCAAAAAATGACGAAATCGCCCCCGACGCGATTTTTGTTTCCCATCAATCAGTCAAATTTTAGTCGATTTCGACACCGTTGCGAAAATTGACGAAATTGCTCCCGGCGCGATTTTTGTTTCCCATCAATCACTCAAATTTTAGACGATTCCAACACCGTCGCGAAAAATGACTAAATTGCCCCCGGCGCGATTTTTTTTCCGATCAATCGGTCAAATTTGAGCCCATTTCGACACTGTCGCGAAAAATTACGAAATCGCCCCCGGCGCTATTTTTGTTTCCCATCAATCAGCCAAATTTTAGCTTATTCTGACACCGTCGCGAAAAACGACGAAATTGCCCCCGGCGCGATTTTTGTTTTCCATCAATCAGTCAAATTTTAGACGATTCCAAAATCGTCGCGAAAAATGAAGAAATCGACCCCGGGGCGATTTTTTTTTCGATGAATCGGTCAAATTTGAGCACATTTCGACACCGTCACGAAAAATTACGAAATCGCCCCCGGCGCGATTTTTGTTTCCCATCAATCAGTCAAATTTTGGACGATTCCAAAACCGTCGCGAAAAATGACGAAATCGACCCCGGCGCGATTTTTTCCGGTGAATCGGTCAAATTTGAGCCCATTTCGACACCGTCACGAAAAATGACGAAATCGCCCCCGGCGCGATTTTTGTTTCCCATCAATCAGTCAAATTTTAGCCGATTTCGAAACTGTCACGAAAAATGACGAAATTGCCCCCAGCGCGATTTTTGTTTTCGATCAATCGGTCAAATTTGTGCCCATTTCGACACCGTCGGGAAAAATGACGAAATCGCCCCCGGCGCGAATTTTGTTTCCGATCAATCTGTCAAATTTGAGTTCATTTCGACACGGTCGCGAAAAATTACGAAATCACCCCCGGAGCGATTTTTGTTTCCCATCAATCAGTCAAATTTTAGCCGATTCCGACACCGTCGCGAAAAATGACGAAATTGCCCCCGGCGCGATTTTGTTTCCCATCAATCAGTCAGATTTTAGCCGATTCCGACACCGTCCCGAAAAATGACGAAATTGCCCCCGGCGCGATTTTTTTTCCGATCAATCGGTCAAATTTGAGTCCATTTCGACACCGTCGCGAAAAATGACGAAATCGCCCCCGGCGCGATTTTTGTTTCCCATCAATCAGTCAAATTTTAGCCGATTCCGACACCGTCGCGAAAAATGACGAAATCGCCCCCGGCGCGATTTTTGTTTCCCATCAATCAGTCAAATTTTAGTCGATTTCGACACCGTCGCGAAAAAAGACGAAATTGCTCCCGGGGCGATTTTTGTTTCCCATCAATCAGTCAAATTTGAGCCGATTCTGACACCGTCGCGAAAAACGACGAAATTGCCCTCGGCGCGATTTCTATTTCCGATTAATCTTTCAAATTTTAGCCGATTCCGACACGGTTGTGAAAAATGACGAAATTGTGCCCGACGCGATTTTTGTTTTCGATCAATCTGTCAAATTTGAGCCCAATTCGACGTCGTCGCAAAAAATTACGAAATCGCCCTCGGCGCGATTTTTGTTTCCCGTCAATCAATAAAATTTTAGCCGATTGTGACACCGTCGCGAAAAATGACGAAATTGCCCCGGCGCGTTTTTTGTTTCCCATCAATCAGTCAAATTTTGGACGATTCCAGCACCGTCGCGAAAAATGACGAAATTGCCCTCGGCGCTATTTTTTTCCGATCAATCGGTCAAATTTGAGCCCATTTCGACACCGTCGCAAAAAATGACGAAATCGCCCCCGGTGCGATTTTTGTTTCCCATCAATCAGTCAAATTTTAGTCGATTCCGACACCGTTGCGAAAATTGACGAAATTGCTCCCGGCGCGATTTTTGTTTCCCATCAATCTGTCAAATTTTAGCCGATTACGACACCGTCGCGAAAAATGACGAAATTGCCCCCGACGCGATTTTTGTTTCCCATCAATCAGTCAAATTTTGGACGATTCCAGCACCGTCGCGAAAGATGACGAAATTGCCCTCGGCGCGATTTTTTTTCGATCAATCGGTCAAATTTGAGCCCATTTCGACACCGTCGAAAAAAATGACTAAATCGCCCCCGGCGCGATTTTTGTTTCCCATCAATCAGTTAAATTTTAGTCGATTCCGACACCGTTGCGAAAATTGACGAAATTGCTCCCGGCGCGATTTTTGTTTCCCATCAATCACTCAAATTTTAGACGATTCCAACACCGTCGCGAAAAATGACTAAATTGCCCCCGGCGCGATTTTTTTTCCGATCAATCAGTCAAATTTGAGCCCATTTCTACACTGTCGCAAAAAATTACGAAATCGTCCTCGGCGCTATTTTTGTTTCCCATCAATCAGCCAAATTTTAGCTTATTCTGACACCGTCGCGAAAAAACGACGAAATTGCCTGACGCGATTTTTGTTTCCCATCAATCAGTCAAATTTTAGACGATTCCAAAATCGTCGCGAAAAATGAAGAAATCGACCCCGAGGCGATTTTTTTTTCGATGAATCGGTCAAATTTGAGCACATTTCGACACCGTCACGAAAAATTACGAAATCGCCCCCGGCGCGATTTTTGTTTCCCATCAATCAGTCAAATTTTGGACGATTCCAAAACCGTCGAAAAAAATGACGAAATCGACCCTGGCGCGATTTTTTTCCGATGAATCGGTCAAATTTGAGCCCATTTCGACACCGTCACGAAAAATGACGAAATCGCCCCCGGCGCGATTTTTGTTTCTGATCAATCAGTCAAATTTTAGCCGATTTCGAAACTGTCACGAAAAATGACGAAATTGCCTCCAGCGCGATTTTTGTTTTCGATCAATCGGTCAAATTTGTGCCCATTTCGACACCGTCGGGAAAAATGACGAAATCGCCCCCGGCGCAAATTTTGTTTCCGATCAATCTGTCAATTTTGAGCTCATTTCGACACGGTCGCGAAAAATTACGAAATCACCCCGGAGCGATTTTTGTTTCCCATCAATCAGTCAAATTTTAGCCGATTCCAACACCGTCGCGAAAAACGACGAAATTGCCCCCGGCGCGATTTTTGTTTCCCATCAATCAGTCAAATTTTAGACGATTCCAAAACCGTCGCGAAAAATGACGACATCGGCCCCGGCGGGATTTTTCCAGATGAATCGGTCAAATTGGAGCCCATTTCGACACCGTCGCAAAAAATGACGAAATCGCCCCCGGCGCGATTTTTGTTTCCCATCAATCAGTCAAATTTTAGTCGATTCCGACACCGTTGCGAAAATTGACGAAATTGCCCCCGGCGCGATTTTTGTTTCCCATCAATCAGTCAAATTTTAGACGATTCCAACACCGTCGCGAAAAATGACGAGATTGCCCCCTAAGCGATTTTACTCCGATCAATCGTTCAAATTTGAGCCCATTTCGACACTGTCGCGAAAAATTACGAAATCGCCCCCGGCGCGATTTTTGTTTCCCATCAATCAGTCAAATTTTGGACGATTCCAAAACCGTCGCGAAAAATGACGAAATCGAACCCGGCGCGATTTTTTTCGGATGAATCGGTCAAATTTGAGCCCATTTCGACACCGTCACGAAAAATGACGAAATCGCCCCCGGGGCGATTTTTGTTTCCGATCAATCAATCAAATTTTAACCGATTTCGAAACTGTCACGAAATATGACGAAATTGCCCCCAGCGTGATTTTTCTTTCCGATCAATCGGTCAAATTTGTGCCCATTTCGACACTGTCGGGAAAAATGACGAAATCGCCCCCGGCGCGAATTTTGTTTCCGATCAATCTGTCAAATTTGAGCCCATTTCGACACGGTCGCGAAAAATTACGAAATTGCCCCCGGCGCGATTTTTGTTTCCCATCAATCAGTCAGATTTTAGCCGATTCCGACACCGTCGCGAAAAGTGACGAAATTGCCCCCGGCGTGATTTTTGTTTCCCATCAATCAGTCAAATTTTAGACGATTAACAAACCATCGCGAAAAATGACGAAATCGACCCCGGCGCGATTTTTTTCCAGATGAATCGGTCAAATTTGAGCCCATTTCGACACCGTCGCGAAAAATGACGAAATCGGCCCCCGCGCGATTTTTGTTTCCCATCAATCAGTCAAATTTTAGCCGATTACGACACCGTCGCAAAAAATGACGAAATTGCCCCTGGCGCGATTTTTGTTTCCCATCAATCAGTCAAATTTTAGACGATTCCAACACCGTCGCGAAAAATGACGAAATTGCCCCCGGGGTGATTTTTTTTTCGATCAATCGGTCAAATTTGAGCCCATTTCGACACCGTCGCGAAAAATGACGAAATCGCCACTGGCGCGATTTTTGTTTCCCATCATTCAGTCAAATTTTAGTTAATTCCGACACCGTCGCGAAAAATGACGAAATTGCTCCCGGCGCGATTTTTGTTTCCCATCAATAAGTCAACTTTTAGCCAATTCCGACACCGTCGCGAAAAATGACGAAATTTCCCCCGGAGCGATTTTTGTTTCCGATCAATCGATCAAATTTGAGCCCATTTCGACACCGTCGCGAAAAATGACGAAATCGCCCCCTGCGCGATTTTTGTTTCCCATTAATCAGTCAAATTTTAGCCGATTCCGACACCGTCGCGAAAAATGACGAAATTGCCCCCGGCGCGATTTTTGTTTCCCTTCAATCAGTCAAATTTTAGCCGATTCCGACACCGTCGCGAAAAATGACGAAATTGCCCCTGGCGCGATTTTTTTTCCGATCAATCGGTCAAATTTGAGCCCATTTCGACACCGTCGCGAAAAACGACGAAATCCCCCCCGGCGCGATTTTTGTTTCCCATCAATCAGTCAAATTTTAGTTGATTCTGACACCGTCGCGAAAAATGACGAAATTGCTCCTGGCGCGATTTTTGTTTCCCATCAATCAGTCAAATTTGTGCCGATTCCGACACCGTTGCGAAAAACGACGAAATTGCCCTCGACGCGATTTCTATTTTCGATTAATCTTTCAAATTTTAGCCGATTCCGACACGGTTGTGAAAAATGACGAAATTGTGCCCGACGCGATTTTTGTTTTCGATCAATCTATCAAATTTGAGCCCAATTCGACGCCGTCGCAAAAAATTACGAAATCGCCCCCGGCGCGATTTTTGTTTCCCGTCAATCAATAATATTTTAGCCGATTGCGACACTGTCGCGAAAAATGACGAAATTACCCCCGACGCGATTTTTGTTTCCGATCAATCGGTCAAATTTGAGCCCGTTTCGACACGGTAGCGAAAAATTACGAAATATCCCAC
>NW_019267604.1:0-5573 GCF_002742605.1 Olea europaea var. sylvestris
GACTAGTTAGAAATAAATTACCATCAGAACCTCAATACAGAAGGCTTCATAGATAACAAGCTTATTTAGCATTTCATAGTTTTGATATAATTCATATTAAAAGAGTCAATAATTTTCTTGCAAATTTTCTTAACAGAAACATATAATTTGCTAATGGATAAAGTCAAGGTCATGGATTTATATAAATCTATCTTACATATACAAAAAAGATAGATTTTCTTATAGAAGAAACTGAAGACATAAATATTGGAGCAACACATATCTCAAAGATTTTCAACTCAAATTAAAAATATCGTTGAATATCACTATTAAGTAACATAAAGAAACCATAGAATTTAGAAATTAAGTTGATGCTATTGTAACACAACTAAAAAATATAATGTCTAAGACAGATATACCAAAGAGTTGAGAAATGAGTTTTCCAAATCAATACCAAATAGGGACAGCTGGAAGTAGCAAAATTTGCCAAAGAACGAAAAATATATCTAAAAGCTTATTCAATAAGTTATGAATATGATGGAATTGTTTATTATTTAGTTGAACATATAATAACAATTGGGTATGTAGCAGCCAATTTTCAAATAGATGTAATGGAGAATGATAGAAAAGCTCCACTGGTAACAAAGTCATGGATCAAGCATAGAAAAGCACTTGGAATCAAAGCTATGTACAATATTGCCAAAAATTTGTATGATAAAAAATTCTCATGTTTTCATCAATATGAAAATTGGATGCTAGTTACAAATGAAGGACATAAAAAATCAGAAATCTTGAAAGGCTATATCATAAAATTCAATATACATCAATTTTCAAGATGTCCCACCACTATCTAGAAATCTTGCCAGCTAAGAGATTTTTCTAGCTGCATGTAAAGACACAGATAAAAGGACAATAATAGAAAGGGAGATGCTCCTTTGATAAAAAGCAGAAGGTGCATGTGAAGTTGTAGGTCCAAGAAGGACAATAACAGAATGGTAAGGGTGCCTTTTGATATTGTTGATGTCACACAATGATATAAATAGATTAATAATAGAGCTCCATATGTATGTATAAATAGAGGTATTAGGAAAGAAATGGGATATCTCAAGTTGTAGTTGAGAATTATTATCTATTCTCAAGCTATCAGTTCAAAACCAGTTTTTCTAGAAACCCTTTTGTACCAAATAGAAGTTTTGTACAAATTTTTATGAAAATAAAATTTCAATATTTTGATATCAATATGAGTTTTAAAATCTTTATCCCCATAGATTCTTGAAGGATTTAATACAAAGTTTTTTTCTTATTTTAGCAAAAACAGAGTTTTTCTTTAATCGAAGTTTAGAAATTTATTCCTTAAAAATGATACAGTGAGAGCAAAAAGTTGAAATAGTAAAGATTACATGAAGGCGAAGAAGTCGTTGAAGGAAGCAGTTTACATATTTAGAGCTCGAAAGTTACTCAATTTTAAAAATAAATGTCCAGATTAAAACTAAGGGAAGACTATTAATTTTTACTAAAATTAGAACGAATCTTTTTAAGATCTTAGAAAATCTTAGGAATTATTTATGACTGAATGCTAGGGTATACAATTAAAGGATTAGATAATTTATTAGAAATAATGTTAGAAGAAATAAAAAATATTATTTCTTAATTAAAAAATATAAATGTATTTTCTAAAAAATATAATATACTTAATAAAAAAATATGAACAGCATGTTAAAGATATTCAAATATATTAGATCATAGAATGAACCTATATGCTAAAATTCAAAATAGAATAAATATAAGATAAAAATAGTTTAAAAAATCGGGATATATATTACACTATAAGAAGAATCATTTTATTAAGGACAATATAGCCCCTGTTTGAGTAACATTTTTACCTCATTAAAATGAAAAATATGACCGTTATCCATCACATCAAGCCACTATTTTTGAATTTCTATCTCTAGTGTGGAACCCATAACGGCTCTATTTCTCATTTTCATTCTCATTATAATGTGGCTCAAACAGGCTCATAAACTTTTTTATGAATAAATTTGAAAGGAATAAAAAATCTCCCAATATTTTAGTACCCAAGCCCGACCTCAAGTATAACAACGTGAACCCTTGCTGCATCTTCATTTTCTCGATTAGCGCCACCACACGGGAGGAGCCTTATCGGCTGTCGCAACAAGGTTCGAACTCGCTGTCTTCCGCAAACTAATACAAGCGCCTCTTTAAATTTTTCGATTTATACATATAATTTCGGCTTGTTTTTGTAGATTGCTTCGATTACTATTTTTTAGATAATACGAGATTCAAATATTATGAATTAACGCACTTTTTGTGACGAATTGATTGATAGAATTGGTTTAAGGTTCGATTTTTTTATAACTGAGGCTCAGCTTTGTTAGAAACCAAGTTCGTATCCCTTTTCACTGATACATGTTCCTGAGTATCAGGGGCGGACGCAGACATTTTAGACTAGGGGGTCAGTAACGAACTTTTAAAAAAGTGATGAAAAAATTAAAATAAGATATATCTTATTACAATTGCTCTCTACGTGCTCTCATACTTTGATAACGTTCAATAATTACATCATTTTCAATCTAATCAAAAACATATTTCTCAATATATGCAATCAAACTATCATTCAACCATTGATCTCCAATTCGATTGCGCAGACGATTTTTGACGTAAGTCATCACAGAAAATGCTCTCTCGACTGTAGTAGTAGCCACGGGAAGAACTAAGGTTAGTGTCACAAGTTTGTAGACTAATGGATACACTTCATGTTTATTCTTCACAACAAACTTCTGTGCAAGATCGCTAATGCCTTGTAATTCTTCAAAGTCTTCAGAAGTGCACATATCAATAATATACGTATCTAGTTGATCATCAAGTTCTAGGATATTTGCTGCGTCAAAATCTACAGGATAATACTGACATAGTCGAATCAATTTAATCTTGTCAAAAGCAGCAAATGAATTATTTGGAGATAAACATGCAACACAAATAAGCAAGTCATTATTTGCTTCAGAAAAACGATCATTCAACTCTTGAAGTTGCATATCAATGACGGCATAAAACATTTCCACACGAAAATGATGCAAATTTTATAGTGAGAGCCCCAACGTGTATCCCCAGGACGTTGAAGAGTAATTTCTTGATTGAGACCTCGTCCGCTTGATATTTCACCAATACTGAGTAATTCAAGAATTTTCAATCTTTGATTCTCTCGAATAAGATCACTCCGTTTAGCTGATCCTCCAACAATATTCACCAATCTATGTACTGTAGTGAAGAAAGTTTCAATCTTCGGATGTTTCTGTGCCACGGCTACAAGAGCTAATTGAAGTTGATGAGCAAAGCAATGAATATAGTAAGCACTTGGATTTTCTTTCAAAATAAGTGCTTTGAGGCCATTATACTCACCTCGCATGTTACTAGCTCCATCATATCCCTGGCCTCTCAAATTAGATATGCTTAAATTATGCGTTGAGAATAATTGATCAATTGCAGCCTTAAGTGAGGCAGCTATGGTATTCAAAACATGAATGACACCAATAAAATGTTCCAATATGCACCCATTCTTCACATAACGAATGACAACTGACATTTGCTCTTTCACAGAAATATCTCGAGATTCATCAACTAAAATTGAGAAGAAACTATCACGAATATTTTCGATAATCATATGTAGACATTCAGAAGCAATAACACTTACAATATATTTTTGCACTCTTGGTGATGTTAATTTCAAATTTTCAGGTGCATTTGTCAAAGCAACGGCCTTAATCTCAGGATTATGATCACACAACCAATGCAACAGTTCAAGAAAGTTTCCTTGATTGTTTGAATCTTCAGATTCATCATGTCCACGAAATGCCATCCCTTGTCGTAGAAGAAATCGAACACAATCAATTGAAGCATTTAATCGGATTCGATAATTTGTTTGAGCTTGATGCGATTGTTTAACGAGACAAGATCGAATACTTTGTTCTTAATTGTTGAACAATTCATATTTGACCCGAGCTTGATTGTGTGCACTACTTGAAGCCCCAATATGTTTTCTTATATATTCTTTCTTTGTCCAATTTGAAAATCCGCCTTTAACAAATGAACCATCATTCAAACCGAAAAGATAACAATAAAAGTAAAAAACTGCATCCTTTGCTATACTGTATTCCAACCAAGTGGGATGCTCATTATACCACGAAACACAAAATCGTCGGTCTATTTTACCTATTCTTGTGGGTGGAAATATATGATTGCGAGGCTGACAAGGACCTCTTTGCATATATGCTCTTAGAATCATATCTCGAATATTAACATCATAATTCTGTATTGGAACTCTCAATCCAGGACCAGAGGGAAGCTGTGCAACATCAACATCCCCAACATGTCCAACATCTCCAATATCCTCAACATTTCCTCCACTATCCCCAACATCTCCAATATCCTCAACATTTCCAATGTCTCCAATACCCCCAAATCCAACATCAACATCTCCAATGTCTCCAATACCCCCAACATCAACATCAACATCCCCAACATCGTTTTCATCCCTTTTCTTTCGAACATTCCTTTCACCGATAATTTGTTCATCACAGGAAATCGTAGAAGTACGTTTAAAGTATTTTTCCATAACTGAAACAAACCAACCAAAAATGAAAAATCAACAAGATTAGAAATGCCTAAATCAGTTTATACTATTTCCTACCTACCAAAAGTCGGACAAAATTTCAATTTTCCCAAATCAATATTATCAATAATCAATTTACATATAAATAAGTAACAAAGCCCTAAATCAGAAAACTGGAAAAGGGTCAATTTCCTAAATCAAAGCCCTAAATCAGAAATCCCTTAATTACATTTATTGGGCAGGAACATGAATCATAATTGATTGATTGAACTGTAAATAAATCCAAATTTAGAAATAGGAACTAACCACACATGACACATAGAGGCAGGCAGGCAGCAGTTACGGTTATTGTCACTTATGGAGAAGAATTCAAAGAAAAAATTTGAGTAAGTGATAAGTCTGTAAGTGTAAAGCTTCTAACCTTCAAGTCAGTAGTGATGGGTCGCCGGCACTGGCGTGACTGGCGTCGGCTGTTGCTGTTGCCGCAGTCGCATAGAGGCCGGAGGCGTTCCAGGTGGAGGCAGTCAGGTCAGGCACAAACAGAGGCGGGGACGGAGCGGTGGCCGGTGGCTGTGGGTGAGCTCTCACTGCTCTGTGCTGTGCTTCAATGGTGGGAGTCAGCGCCGTTTGTGCGAGGCAGCGGAAGACGGGAGTTGAGAGAGAGAGATACGGTTGAAGCAGGGAAGGATTTGTTTGAGTTTTGACTATTTTGATTTTTGACCTACTAATTTATTTATTAAAAAAATAAAAAACCCTTAAGACTAGGGGGTCAATTGACCCTACACGCCCCCCCTTCCGTCCGCCAGTGCTAAGTATCATGTTGTTAATGACTGAAATGCATAAAGCCTTTTAACTTACAGCCGACTACAACAAACGACTGAGATTATAGGAATTATTTCATGTATATCTAATATGATTTTCGATGGTGAGATAGTCTGTCAAATTTCTTTTCCCTTAATTTTACGTT
>NW_019267605.1:0-5573 GCF_002742605.1 Olea europaea var. sylvestris
GGGGCAATTTCGTCATTTTTCACGACAGTGTCGGAATTGGCTAAAATTTGACTGGTTGATCGGAAACAAAAATCGCGCCGCGGGTAATTTCGTCATTTTTCTCGACTGTGTCGGAATTGGCTGAAATTTGACAGGTTGATCGGAAACAAAAATCGCGACGGGGCAATTTCGTCATTTTTCGCGACTGTGTCGGAATGGGCCCAAATTTGACAGGTTGATCGGGAACAAAAACCGCGCCGGGTGTAATATCGTCATTTTTCACAACTGTGTCGGAATTGGCTAAAATTTAACTGGTTGATCGAAAAAAAATCGCACCGGCGGCAATTTCGTTAATTTTCTCGACTGTGTCGGAATTTGCTGAAATTTGGCAGTTTCGTAGGAAATAAAAACGCGCCGTCGGCAATTTCGTCATTTTTCTCGACTGTGTCGGAATGGGCTCAAATTTGACAGGTTTATCGGGAACAATAACCGCGCCGGGTGTAATTTCGTCATTTTCTACGACTGTGTCGGAATTGGCTAAAATTTGACTGGTTGATCGGAAACGAAAACCGCGCCGGGGGAAATTTCGTCATTTTTCTCGACTGTGTCGGAATTGGCCGAAATTTGGCAGTTTGATCTGAAATAAAAATCGCGCCGGGGGCAATTTCGTCATTTTTCTCGACTGTGTCAGAATGGGCTCAAATTTGACAGGTTGATCGGAAACAAAAATCGCTTCGGGGGCAATTTCGTTATTTTTCGCGACTGTATCGGAATGGGCTAAAATTTGACAGGTTGATCGGAAACAAAAATCACGTCGGGCGTAAATTCGTCATTTTTCGCGACTGTGTCGGAATGGGCTCAAATTTGACTGGTTGATCGGGAACAAAAATCGCGCCGGGTGTAATTTCGTCATTTTCCGCGACTGTGTCGGAATTGGCTAAAATTGACTGGTTGATCGGAAACAAAAAACGCGCCGGGGGCAATTTCGTCGTTTTCTTCGACTGTGTCGGAATTGGCTGAAATTTGGCAGTTTGATCTGAAATAAACATCGCGCCGGGGGCAATTTCGTCATTTTTCTCGACTGTGTCGGAATGGGATCAAATTTGACAGGTTGATCGGAAACAAAAATCGCGCAGCTGGAAATTTCGTCATTTTTTGCGACTGTGTCGGAATGGGCACAAATTTGACAGGTTGATCGGAAACAAAAATTGCGCCGGGGGCAATTTCTTTATTTTTCGCGACTGTTTCAGAATGGGCTAAAATTTGACTGGCTGATCGGAAACAAAAATCGCGCAGCTGGCAATTTCATCATTTTTCGCGACTGTGTCGGAATGGGCTCAAATTTGACTGGTTGATCGGGAACAAAAATCGCGCCGGATGTAATTTCGTCATTTTTCGCGACTGTGTCGGAATGGGCTCAAATTTGACTGGTTGATCGGGAACAAAAATCGCGCCGGATGTAATTTCGTCATTTTTCGCAACTGTGTCGGAATTGGCTAAAATTTGACTGGTTGATCTGAAACAAAAAACGCGCCGGGGGCAATTTCGTCGTTTTTCTCGACTGTGTCGGAAGTGGCTGAAATTTGGCAGTTTTATCTGGAATAAACATCGCGCCGGGGGCAATTTCGTCATTTTTCTCGACTGTGTCGGAATGGGCTCCAAGTTTACTGGTTGATCGAAAACAAAAATCGCGCAGCTAGCAATTTCTTCATTTTTCGCGACTGTGTCGGAATGGGCTCAAATTTGACTGGTTGATCGGGAACAAAAATCGCGCCGGGTGTAATTTCGTCATTTTTCGCGACTGTGTCGGAATGGGCTCAAATTTGACTGGTTGATCGGGAACAAAAATCGCGCCGGGTGTAATTTCGTCATTTTCCGCGACTGTGTCCGAATTGGCTAAAATTTGACTGGTTGATCGGAAACAAAAACCGCACCGGGGGCAATTTCGTTATTTTTCTCGACTGTGTCGGAATAGGCTCAAATTTGATAGTTTGATCGAAACAAAAATCGCACCTGGGGCAATTTCGTCATTTTTCGCGACGATGTCAGAATGGACTAAAATTTGACAGGTTGATCGGAAACAAAAATCGCGCCGGGGGCAATTTCGTCATTTTTCGCGACTGTATCGGAATGGGCTCAAATTTGACAGGTTGATCGGGAACAAAAATAACGCCGGGCGTAATTTCGTCATTTTTCGTGACTGTGTCGGAATGGGCTCAAATTTGACTGGTTGATCGGGAACAAAAATCGCGCCGGGTGTAATTTCGTCATTTTTCGCGACCGTGTCGGAATTGGCTAAAATTTGACTGGTTGATCGGAAACAAAAACCGCGCCGGCGGCAATTTCGTCAATTTTCTCGGCTGTGTCGGAATTTGCTGAAATTTCGCAGTTTCATCGGAAATAAAAATCGCGCCGTCGGCAATTTCGTCATTTTTCTCGACTGTGTCGGAATGGGCTCAAATTTGACAGGTTTATCGGGAACAATAACCGCGCCGGGTGTAATTTCGTCATTTTTTGCGACGGTGTCGGAATTGGCTAAAATTTGACTTGTTGATAAGAGACAAAAATCGCGCCGGGGGCAATTTCGTCATTTTTCTCGACTGTGTCGGAATTTGCCGAAATTTGGCAGTTTGATCTGAAATAAAAATCGCGCCGGGGGCAATTTCGTCATTTTTCTCGACTGTGTCAGAATGGGCTCAAATTTGACAGGTTGATCGGAAACAAAAATCGCTCCGGGGGCAATTTCGTTATTTTTCGCGACTGTATCGGAATGGGCTAAAATTTGACAGGTTGATCGGAAACAAAAATCACGCCGGGCGTAATTTCGTCATTTTTCGCGACTGTGTCGGAATGGGCTCAAATTTGACTGTTGATCGGGAACAAAAATCGCGCCGGGTGTAATTTCGTCATTTTCCGCGACTGTGTCGGAATTGGCTAAAATTTGACTGGTTGATCGGAAACAAAAAACGCGCCGGGGGCAATTTCGTCGTTTTTCTCGACTGTGTCGGAATTGGCTGAAATTTGGCAGTTTGATCTGAAATAAACATCGCATCGGGGGCAATTTCGTCATTTTTCTCGACTGTGTCGGAATGGGATCAAATTTGACAGGTTGATCGGAAACAAAAATCGCGCAGCTGGAAATTTCGTCATTTTTCGCGACTGTGTCGGAATGGGCACAAATTTGACAGGTTGATCGGAAACAAAAATCGCGCCGGGGGCAATTTCTTTATTTTTCGCGACTGTTGCAGAATGGGCTAAAATTTGACTGGCTGATCGGAAACAAAAATCACGCAGCTGGCAATTTCATCATTTTTCGCGACTGTGTCGGAATGGGCTCAAATTTGACTGGTTGATCGGGAACAAAAATCGCGCCAGATGTAATTTCGTCATTTTTCGCAACTGTGTCGGAATTGGCTAAAATTTGACTGGTTGATCGAAAACAAAAAACGCGCCGGGGGCAATTTCGTCGTTTCTCTCGACTGTGTCGGAATTGGCTGAAATTTGGCAGTTTGATCTGGAATAAACATCGCGCCGGGGGCAATTTCTTCATTTTTCTCGACTGTGTCGGAATGGGCTCAAATTTTACTGGTTGATCGAAAACAAAAATCGGGCAGCTAGCAATTTCGTCATTTTTCGCGACTGTGTCGGAATGGGCTCAAATTTGATTGGTTGATCGGGAACAAAAATCGCGCCGGGTGTAATTTCGTCATTTTCCGCAACTGTGTCGGAATTGGCTAAAATTTGACTGGTTGATCGGAAACAAAAACCGCACCGGGGGCAATTTCGTTATTTTTCTCGGCTGTGTCGGAATAGGCTCAACTTTGACAGTTTGATCGAAACAAAAATCGCGCCTGGGGCAATTTCGTCATTTTTCGCGACGATGTCAGAATGGACTAAAATTTGACAGGTTGATCGGAAACAAAAATCGCGCCTGGGGCAATTTCGTCATTTTTCGCGACTGTATCGGAATGGGCTCAAATTTGACAGGTTGATCGGGAACAAAAATCACGCCGGGCATAATTTCGTCATTTTTCGCGACTGTGTCGGAATGGGCTCAAATTTGACTGGTTGATAGGGAACAAAAATCGCGCCGGGTGTAATTTCGTCATTTTTCGCGACCGTGTCGGAATTGGCTAAAATTTGACTGGTTGATCGGAAACAAAAGCCGCGCCGAGGGCAATTTCGTCATTTTTTTCGACTGTGTCGGAATTGGCTGAAATTTGGCAGTTTGATCTGAAATAAACATCGCGCCGGGGGTAATTTCGTCATTTTTCTCGACTGTGTCGGAATGGGCTCAAATTTGACAGGTTGATAGGAAACAAAAACCGCGCCTGGGCAATTTCGTCATTTTTCAAGACAGTGTCGGAATTGGCTAAAACTTGACTGGTTGATCGGAAACAAAAATCGCGCCGCGGGTAATTTCGTAATTTTTCTCCACCATGTCGTAATTGGCTGAAATTTGACGGGTTGATCGGAAACAAAAATCGCGCCGGGTGTAATATCGTCATTTTTTACGACTGTGTCGGAATTGGCTAAAATTTAACTGGTTGATCGAAAAAAAATCGCACCGGCGGCAATTTCGTCAATTTTCTTGACTGTGTCGGAATTTGCTGAAATTTGGCAGTTTCATCGGAAATAAAAATCGCGCCGTCGGCAATTTCGTCATTTTTCTCGACTGTGTCGGAATGGGCTCAAATTTGACAGGTTTATCGGGAACAATAACCGCGCCGGGTGTAATTTCGTCATTTTTCGCGACTGTGTCGGAATTGGCTAAAATTCGACTTGTTGATAGGAGACAAAAATCGCGCCGGGGGCAATTTCGTCATTTTTCTCGACTGTGTCGGAATTGGCCGAAATTTGGCAGTTTGATCTGAAATAAAAATCGCGCCGGGGGTAATTTCGTCATTTTTCTCGACTGTGTCAGAATGGGCTCAAATTTGACAGGTTGATCGAAAACAAAAATCGCTCCGGGGGCAATTTCGTTATTTTTCGAGACTGTATCAGAATAGGCTAAAATTTGACAGGTTGATCGGAAACAAAAATCGCGCAGCTGGCAATTTCGTCATTTTTCGCGACTGTGTTGGAATGGTCTCAAATTTGACTGGTTGATCGGGAACAAAAATCGCGCCGTGTGTAATTTCGTCATTTTTCGCGACTGTGTCGGAATTGGCTAAAATTTGACTGGTTGATCGGAAACAAAAACCGCACCGGGGGCAATTTCGTCATTTTTCTCGACTGTGTCGAAATGGGCTCAAATTTTACTGGTTGATCGAAAACAAAAATCGCGCAGCTAGCAATTTCGTCATTTTTCGCGACTGTGTCGGAATGGGCTCAAATTTGACTGGTTGATCGGGAACAAAAATCGCGCCGGGTGTAATTTCTTCATTTTCCGCGACTGTGTCGGAATTGGCTAAAATTTGACTGGTTGATCGGAAACAAAAACCGCACCGGGGGCAATTTCGTTATTTTTCTCGACTGTGTCGGAATAGGCTCAACTTTGACAGTTTGATCGAAACAAAAATCGCGCCTGGGGCAATTTCGTCATTTTTCGCGACTGTATCGGAATGGGCTCAAATTTGACAGGTTGATCGGGA
>NW_019267606.1:0-5570 GCF_002742605.1 Olea europaea var. sylvestris
TTAGCCCATTCCGACACAGTCGAGAAAAATGACGAAATTGCCCCCGACGCGATTTTTATTTCCGATCAACCTGCCAAATTTCAACCATTTCCGACACAGTAGCGAAAAATGACGAAATTAACCCCGGCGCGGTTTTTGTTCCCGATCAACCTGTCACATTTGAGCCCATTCCGACACAGTCGCGACAAATGACGAAATTGTACCCGGCGCGATTTTTATTTTCGATCAACCAATCAAATTTCAGTCCATTCCGACACCGTCGCGAAAAACGACGAAATTGCCCTCGACGCGATTTTGTTTCCGATCAACCTGTCAAATTTTAGCCCATTCGGACATAGTCCCGAAAAATGACGAAATTGCCCCCGACGTGGTTTTTTTGTTCCGATCAACCTGTCAAATTTCGACCCATTCCGACACAGTCGCGAAAAATGACGAAATTGCCCCCGGCGCGATTTTTATTTCCGATCAACCTGTCAAATTTTAGCCTATTCCGACACAATCGCGAAAAATGACGAAATTGACCTTGGCACGATTTTTTGTTTCCGATCAACCTGCCAAATTTCAGCCCATTCCAACACAGTCGCGAAAAATGATGAAATTGCCACTGGGGCGGTTTTTGTTCCCGATCAACCAGTCAAATTTTAGCCCATTTCGACACCGTCGCGAAAAATATCGAAATTGCCCCCGGCGCGATTTTTGTTTTCGATCAACCTGTCAAATATTAGCCAATTCCGACACAGTTGTAAAAAATGACGAAATTCACTCGGCGCGGTTTTTGTTCCCGATCAACCTGTCAAATTTGAGTCCATCCCGACACAGTCGCGAAAATTGGCAAAATTGCCCCCGGTGCGATTTTAGTTTCCGATCAACTTGTCAAATTTGAGCCCATTCCGACGCAGTCACGAAAAATGACGAAATTGCCCCCGGGGCGATTTTTGTTTCCGATCAACTTGAAAAATTTCAGCCCATTCCGACACAGTCGCGAACAATGACAAAATTGCCTTCGGCGAGGTTTTTTGTTTCCGATCAACCTGTCAAATTTCAGCCCATTCCGACGCAGTCGCGAAAAATGACGAAATTGCCCCCGGCGCGGTTTTTGTTTCCGATCAACCAGTCAAATTTTAGCCCATTCCGACACCGTCGCGAAAAATGACGAAATTGCCCCCGACGCGATGTTTGTTTTCGATCAACCTATCAAATTTGAGCCCATTACGACACAGTCGCGAAAAATGACGAAATTGCCCCCGGCGCGATTTTTTGTTTCCAATCAACCTCAAAAATTTTAGCACATTCCGACACTGTCGAGAAAAATGACGAAATTGACCCTGCGCGATTTTTGTTCCCGATCAACCTGTCAAATTTCAACCCATTCCGACACAGTCGCGAAAAATTACAAAATTGCCCCCGGCGCGATTTTTGTTTTCGATCAACCTGTCAAATTTAAGCCCATTCCGACACAGTCGAGAAAAACGACGAAATTGCCCAAGGTGCGATTTTTGTTACCGATCAACCTGTCAAATTTCAACCCATTCCGACACAGTCGCGAAAAGTGACAAAATTTCCCCCGGCGCGATTTTTGTTTCCGATCAACCCGTCAAATTTTAGCCCATTCCGACACAGTCGCGAAAACTGACGAAATTGCCCCTGCGCGGTTTTTTGTTTCCAATCAACCTCAAAAATTTTAGCACATTCCGACACTGTCGAGAAAAATGACGAAATTGACCCTGAGCGATTTTTGTTTCCGATCAACTGTTCAAATTTCAGCCCATTCCGACACAGTCGAGAAAAATGACGAAATTGCCCCCAGCGTGATTTTTTGTTTCCGATCAACCTTTCAAATTTTAGCCCATTCCGACACAGTCGCGAAAAATGACGAAATTGCCCCCAGCGCGGTTTTTTGTTTCCGATGAACCTGTCAAATTTCAGCCCATTCCGACACAGTCGGGAAAAATGACGAAATTGCCCCCGGCGCGATTTTTGTTCCCGATCAACCTGTCAAATTTCAGCCCATTCCGACACAGTCGCGAAAAATGATGAAATTGCCCCCCGTGCGATTTTTGTTTCCGATCAACCAGTCAAATTTTAGCCCATTCCGACACCGTCGTGAAAAATGTCGAAATTGTCCCCGGCGCGATTCTTGTTTCCGATCAACCTGTCAAATTTGAGCCCATTCCGACACAGTCGCAAAAAATGACGAAATTATCGGGCGCGATTTTTGTTTCCGATCAACCTGTCAAATTTGTGCCCATTCCGACATAGTCGAGAAAAATGACGAAATTACCCCGGCGCGGTTTTTTGTTTCCGATCAGCCTGTCAAATTTCAGTCCATTCCGACACAGTCGCGAAAAATGATGAAATTACCCCTAGCGCGATTTTTATTTCCAACCAACCAGTTAAATTTTAGCTCATTCCGACACCGTCGCGAAAAATGTCGAAATTGTCCCCGGCGCGATTTTTGTTTTCGATCAACCTGTCAAATTCTAGCCAATTCCGACATAGTTGCGAAAAATGACGAAATTCACCCGGCGCGACTTTTGTTCCCGATCAACCAGTCAAATTTGAGCCCATTCCGACACAGTCGCGAAAATTGACGAAATTGTCCCTGGCGCGATTTTTGTTTCCGATCAACCTGTCGAATTTCAGTCCATTCCAACACCGTCGCGAAAAATAACGAAATTGCCCCCGGCGCGATTTTTGTTTCCGATCAATCTGTCAAATTTTTCCCCATTCCGACACTGTCGCGAAAAATGACGAAATTGCCCCCGGTGCAATTTTTGTTTCCGATCAATCTGTCAAATTTTGGCCCATTCCGACACCGTCGCGAAAAATGATAATATTGCCCCCGGCGCGATTTTTGTTTCCGATCAGGCTGTCAAATTTCAACCCATTCCGACACCGTCGCGAAAAATGACAAAATTGCCCCCAGCGTGATTTTTGTTTCCGATCAACCTGTCAAATTTTAGCCCATTCCGACACAGTCGCGAAAAATGACGAAATTGCCCCCGACGTGGTTTTTTGGTTCCGATCAACTTGTGAAATTTTAGCCCATTCCGACACAGTCGAGAAAAATGACGAAATTGCCCCCGGTGCGATTTTTGTTCCCGATCAACCTGTCTAACTTCAACCCATTCCGACACAGTCGCGAAAAATGACAAAATTGCCCCCGTCGTGGTTTTTTGGTTCCA
Organism: Olea europaea var. sylvestris; assembly: GCF_002742605.1. Taxonomy (NCBI): domain Eukaryota; kingdom Viridiplantae; phylum Streptophyta; class Magnoliopsida; order Lamiales; family Oleaceae; genus Olea; species Olea europaea. The sequence continues at coordinate 3,186 of NW_019267606.1, forward strand.
ATCAACCTGTCAAATTTTAGCCAATTCCAACAAAGTCGAGAAAAATGACGAAATTGCCCCCGGTACGATTTTTGTTCCCGATCAACCTGTCGAATTTCAACCCATTCCGACACTGTCGCGAAAAATGACGAAATTGCCTACGGCGCGATTTTTGTTTCCGATCAACCTGTCAAATTTTAGCCCATTCCGACACAGTCGTGAAAAATGACGAAATTGCCCCCGACGCGATTTTTTGTTTTCGATCAACCTCTCAAATTTTAGCACATTCCGACACTGTCGAGAAAAATGACGAAATTGCCCCCGGCGCGATTTTTGTTTCCGATCAACCGGTCAAATTTCAGCCCATTCCGACACAGTCGCGAAAAATGACGAAATTGCCCCCGACATGGTTTTTTGGTTACGATCAACTTGTCAAATTTTAGCCCATTCCGACACAGTCGAGAAAAATGACGAAATTGCCCCCGGTGCGATTTTTGTTCCCGATCAACCTGTCGAACTTCAACCCATTCCGACACAGTCGCGAAAAATGACAAAATTGCCCCCGTCGTGGTTTTTTGGTTCCGATCAACCTGTCAAATTTTAGCCCATTCCAACAAAGTCGCGATAAATGACGAAATTGCCCACGGTTTGATTTTTGTTCCCGATCAACCTGTCGAATTTCAACCCATTCCGACACAGTCGCGAAAAATGACGAAATTGCCTACGGCGCGATTTTTGTTTCCGATCAACCTGTCAAATTTTAGCCCATTCCGACACAGTCGTGAAAAATGACGAAATTGCCGTCGGCGCGATTTTTTGTTTTCGATCAACCTCTCAAATTTTAGCACATTCCGACACTGTCGTGAAAAATGACGAAATTGCCCCCGGCGCGATTTTTGTTTCCGATCAACCTATCAAATTTCAGCCCATTCCGACACAGTCGGGAAAAATGACAAAATTGCCCCCGCCGCGATTTTTTGTTTCCGATCAACCTATCAAATTTTAGCCCATTCCGACACAATCGCAAAAAATGACGAAATAGCCCACGGCGCGATTTTTGTTCCCGATCAACCTGTCAAATTTCTTCCCATTCCGACACAGTCGCGAAAAATGATGAAATTGCCACCGGCGCGATTTTTGTTTCCGATCAACAAGGCAAATTTTAGCCCATTCCGACACCGTTGCGAAAAATGTCGAAATTGCCCCCGGCGCGATTTTTGTTTTCTATCAACCTGTCAAATTTTAGCCAATTCCGACGCAGTTATGAAAAATGACGAAATTTACCGAGCGCGATTTTTGTTCCCGATCAACCTGTCAAATTTGAGCCCATTCCGACACAGTCGCGAAAAATGTCGGAATTGAACCGACGCGATTTTTGTTTCCGATCAACATGTCAAATTTTAGCCCATTCCGACACCGTCGCGAAAAACGACGAAATTGCGCTCGGAGCCATTTTTGTTTCCTATCGTCCTGTCAAATTTTAGCCAATTTCGACACAGTCGCGAAAAAAGAGGAATTTGCCCCAGGCGCGATTTTTTTGTTCCGATCGGCCTGTCAAATTTAAGCCCATTCCGACACAGTCGAGAAAAATGGCGAAATTGCCCCCGGTGCGATTTTTGTTCCCGATCAACCTGTCAAATTTAGCCCATTCCGACACGTTCGCGAAAATTGACGAAATTGCCCCCGGCGCGATTTTTGTTTCCGATCAGCCTGTCAAATTTTAGCCCATTCCTACACAGTCGCGAAAAATGACGAAATGCCCCCGGCGCGATTTTTTGTTTCCGATCAACCTGTCAAATTTTAGCCCATTCCGACATAGTCGCGAAAACTGACGAAATTGCCCCCGGCGCGATTTTTGTTTCCGATCCACCTGTCAGATTTTAGCCCATTCCGACACAGTCGAGAAAAATGACGAAATTGCCCAAGGTGCGATTTTTGTTCCCGATCAAGCTGTCAAATTTCAACCCATTACGACACAATCGCGAAAAATGACAAAATTGCCCTCGACGCGATTTTTGTTTCCGATCAACCTGTCAAATTTCAGCCTATTCCGACACAGTCGGGAAAAATTACGAAATTGCCCCCGGCGTGATTTTTTGTTTCCGATCAACCTGTCAAATTCTAGCCCATTCCGACACAGTCGCGAAAAATGACGAAATTGCACCAGGCGCGATTTTTTGTTTCCGATCAACCTGTCAAATTTCAGCCCACTCCGACACAGTCGCGAATAATGACGAAATTGCCCCTGGCGCGGTTTTTGCTTCCGATCAACCAGTCAACTTTAGCCCATTCTGACACCGTCGCGAAAAATGTCGAAATTGCTCCCGGCGCGATTTTTGTTTTCGATTAACCTGTCAAATTTTAGCCAATTCCGACACAGTTCCGAAAAATGACGTAATCCACCCG
>NW_019267607.1:0-5569 GCF_002742605.1 Olea europaea var. sylvestris
GGTGTTCGTTTTGGGCCTATAAGTACTTTTTGGAAATGTAGCGACCGTTTTGGATTGAACTCACCACTTCGTCGTGCCGTATCGGGGATTTTGGCCATTTCTCGAAAGAATGAGCTCTTACAAATTTGGAACGCTTAGATTGTCGGCGTTCGTAGAATTCAGCGTAACTTTTGCACAAGGTGTCAATTTTTGGCCCATAACTACTTTTTGGAAATGTAGCGACCATTTTGGATTGACCTCACCACTTCGTCGTGGCGTATCAGGGATTTTGGCAATTTTTCGAAAGAATGAGCACTTGCATATTTGGAACGCTTGGATTGTCGGCGTTCGAAGAATTCAGCGTAACTTCTGTACACGGTGTCCATTTTGGGCCCATAAGTACTTTTGGGAAATGTAACGACCGTTTTGTATTGAACTCACCACTTCGTCATGACGTATAAGGGATTCCGGCCATTTTTCGAAAGAATGAGCCCTTGCATATTTGGAACGTTTGGATTGTCGGCATTCGAAGAATTCAGCGTAACTTTTGCACACGGCGTCCGTTTCGGGCCCATAAGTACTTTTTGGAAATGTAGCGACCATTTTGGATTGAACTCACCACTTCATCGTGACGTATCAGGGATTTCGGCCATTTTTCAAAAGAATGAGCACTTGCATATTTGGAACGATTGGATTGTCGACGTTCGAAAAATTCAGCGTAACTTTTGAACACGGTGTTCGTTTTGGGCCCATAAGTACTTTTCGGAAATGAAGCGATCGTTTTGTATTGAACTCACCACTTCATCGTGACGTATCAGGGATTTTGGCCATTTTTCAAAAGAATGAGCACTTGCATATTTGGAACGCTTGGATTGTAGGCGTTCGAAAAATTCAGCGTAACTTTTGCACACGGTGTCCGTTTGGGGCCCATAAGTACTTTTTGGAAATGTAATGACCGTTTTGGATTGAACTCAACACTTCATCGTGACGTATCAGGAATTTCGGCCATTTTTCGAAAGATTGAGCACTTGCATATTTGGAACACTTGGATTATCGGCGTTCGAAAAATTGAGCATAACTTTTGCACACGTTGTCCGTTTTGGGCCCATAAGTACTTTTTGGAAATGTAGCGATCGTTTTGTATTGAACTCACCACTTCATCGTGACGTATCAGGGATTTTGGCCATTTTTCAAAAGAATGAGCACTTGCATATTCGGAACGCTTGGATTGTAGGCGTTCGAAAAATTCAGCGTAACTTTTGCACACGGTGTCCGTTTTGGGACCATAAGTACTTTTTGGAAATGTAGCGACCGTTTTGGATTGAACTCACCACTTCGTCGTGGCGTATCAGGGATTTCGGCCATTTTTTGAAAGAATGAGCACTTGCAAATTTGGAACGCATTGATTGTCGGCGTTCGAAGAATTCAGCGTAACTTTTGTACACGGTGTTCGTTTTGGGCCCATAAGTACTTTTTGGAAATGTAGCGATCGTTTTGGATTGAACTAACCACTTCGTCATGACGTATAAGGGATTTCAACCATTTAACAAAAGAATGAGTACTTGCATGTTCGGAACGCTTGGAGAGTCGACGTAAAAAGAATTGAGTGTAACTATTGCACATATTGTCCATTTTGGGCCCATAAGTACTTTTTGGAAATTTACCGACCGTTTTTTGAAAGAATGAGCACTTACATATTTCGAACGCTTGGATTGTCGGCGTTCGAAGAATTCAGCGTAACTTTTGCACACGGTGTCCATTTTGGGACCATAAGTACTTTTTCGAAATGTAGCGACCGTTTTGGATTGAACTCACCACTTTGACGTGGCGTATCAGGGATTTTGGCCATTTTTCGAAAGAATGAGCACTTACAAATTTGGAACGCTTGGATTGTCGGCCTTCGAAGAATTCAGCGTAACTTTTGCACACGGTGTCCGTTTTGGGCCCATAAGTATTTTTGGGAAATGTAGCGATCGTTATGGTTTGAACTCACCACTTCCTCGTGATGTATCAGGGATTTTGGCCATTTTCTGAAAGAATGAGCACTTGCATATTTGGAACGCTTTGATTGTCGGCGTTCGAAGAATTCAGCGTAACTTTTGCACACGGTGTCCGTTTTGGGCCCATAAGTACTTTTTGGAAACGTAGCGACCGTTTTGGAATGAACTCACCACTTCGTCGTGACGTATTGGGGATTTCGGCCATTTTTCGAAAGAATGAGCACTTGCATATTTGGAACGTTTGGATTGTTGGCATTCGAAGAATTCAGCGTAACTTTTGCACACGGTGTCCGTTTTGGGCCCATAAGTACTTTTTGGAAATGTAGCGACCGTTTTGGATTGAACTCACCACTTCGTCGTGGCGTATCAGGGATTTTGGCCATTTTTTGAAAGAATGAGCACTTGCATATTTGGAAGGTTGGATTGTCGCTGTCCGAAGAATTCAGCGTAACTTTTGCACACGGTGTCCGTTTTGGGCCCATAAGTATTTTTGGGAAATGTAGCGACCGTTATGGTTTGAACTCACCACTTCCTCGTGACGTATCAGGGATTTTGGCCATTTTCCGAAAGAATGAGCACTTGCATATTTGGAACGCTTTGATTGTCGGCGTTCGAAGAATTCTGCGTAACTTTTGCACACGGTGTCCGTTTTGGGCCCATAAGTACTTTTTGGAAACGTAGCGACCGTTTTGGATTGAACTCACCACTTCGTCATGACGTATAAGGGATTCTGGCCATTTTTTGAAAGAATGAGCACTTGCATATTTGGAACGTTTGGATTGTTGGCATTCGAAGAATTCAGCGTAACTTTTGCACACGGTGTCCGTTTTGGGCCCATAAGTACTTTTTGGAAATGTAGCGACCGTTTTGGATTGAACTCACCACTTCGTCGTGGCGTATCAGGGATTTCGGCCATTTATCGAAAGAATGAGCACTTGCAAATTTGGAACGCTTGTATTCTCGGCGTTCGAAGAATTCAGCGTAACTTTTGCACACGGTGTCCGTTTTGGGCCCATAAGTACTTTTTTGTAATGTAGCGACCGTTTTGGATTGAACTCACCACTTCGTCATGGCGTATCAGGGATTTTGGCCATTTTTCCAAAGAATGAGCACTTACGTATTTGGAACGCTTGGATTGTCGACGTCTGAAGAATTCAGCGTAACTTTTGCACACGGTGTCCGTTTTAGGCCCATAAGTACTTTTTGGAAATTTAGCGACCATTTTTGTTTGAACTCACCACTTCGTCGTGACGTATAAGGGGTTCTGGCCATTTTTTGAAAGAATGAGCACTTGCATATTTGGAACGTTTAGACTGTCGACATTCGAAGAATTCAGCGCAACTTTTGCACACGGTGTCCGTTTTGGGCCCATAAATACTTTTTGGAAATGTAGCGACCGTTTTGGATTGAACTCAAGACTTCGTCGTGACGTATAAGGGATTTTGGCCATTTTTCGAAAGAATGAGCACTTGCATATTTGGAACGCTTGGATTGTCGGCGTTCGAAGAATTCAGCATAACTTTTGTACACTGTGTCCGTTTTGGGCCCATAAGTACTTTTTGGAAATGTAGTGACCGTTTTTTGAAAGAATGACCACTTACATATTTTGAACGCTTGGATTGTCGGCGTTCGAAGATTGGAGCGTAACTTTTGCACACGGTGTATGTTTGGGACCATAAGTACTTTTTGGAAATGTAACGACCGTTTTCGATTGAATTCACCACTTCTTCATGATGTATCAGGGATTTTGGCCATTTTTTGAAAGAATGAGCATTTGCATATTTGGAACGCTTGGATTGTCGGCGTTCGAAGAATTCAGCGTAACTTTTGCACACGGTGTCTATTTTGGGACCATAAGTACTTTTTGGAAATGTAGCGACCGTTTTGGATAGAACTCACCACTTCGTCGTGGCGTATCCGGGATTTTGGCCATTTTTCGAAAGAATGAGCACTTGCAAATTTGGAACGCTTGGATTGTCGGCGTTCGAAGAATTCAGCGTAACTTTTGCACATGGTGTCCGTTTTCGGCCCATAAGTAATTTTTAGAAATGTAGCGGCCGTTTTGGATTGAACTCACCACTTCGTTTTGGCGTATCAGGGATTTTGGCCATTTTTCAAAAGAGTGAGCACCTGCAAATTTGGAACGCTTGGATTGTCGGCGTTCGAAGAATTCAGCGTAACTTTTGCACACGGTTTCCGTTTTGGGCCCATAAGTACTTTTTGGAAATGTAGCGACCGTTTTGGATTTAACTCACCACTTCGTCGTGGCGTATCAGGGATTTTGGCCATTTTTTGAAAGAATGAGCACTTCCATATTTGGAACGCTTGGATTGTCGGTTCCGAAGAATTCAGCGTAACTTTTGCACACGGTGTCCGTTTTGAGCCCATAATTACTTTCGGGAAATGTAGCGACCGTTTTGGATTGAACTCACCACTTCATCGTGGCGTATCAGGGATTTGGGCCATTTTTCGAAAGAATGAGCACTTGCATATTTGGAAAGCTTGGATTGTCGACGTCTGAAGAATTCAGCGTAACTTTTGCACACGGTGTCCGTTTTGGGCCCATAAGTACTTTTGGGAAATGTAGCGACCGTTTTGGATCGAACTCACCACTTCCTCGTGACGTATCAGGGATTTCGGCCATTTTTCGAAAGAATGAGCACTTGCATATTTGGAACGCTTTGATTGTCGGCGTTCGAAGATTTCAACGCAACTTTTGTACACGGTGTCCGTTTTGGTCCCATAAGTACTTTTTGGAACCGTAGCGACCGTTTTGGATTGAACTCACCACTTCGTCGTGACGTATAAGGGATTCCGGCTAATTTTTGAAAGAATGAGCACTTGCATATTTGGAACGTTTGGATTGTCGGCATTCGAAGAATTCAGCGTAACGTTTGCACACGGTGTCCGTTTTGGGCCCATAAGTACTTTTTGGAAATGTAGCGACCGTTTTGGATTGAACTCACGACTTCATCGTGACGTATCAGGGATTTCGGCCATTTTCCAAAACAATGAGCACTTGCATATTAGGAACGCTTGGATTGTCGGCGTTCGAAGAATTCAGCGTAACTTTTGCACACGGTGTCCGTTTTGGGCCCATAAGTACTTTTTGGAAATGTAGCGATCATTCTGGATTGGACTCACCACTTCGAGCTGACGTATCAGGGATTTTAGCCATTTTATGAAAGAATGAGCACTTGCATATTTGGAACGCTTGGATTTTCGGCGTTCGAAGAATTGAGCGTAACTATTGTACACGGTGTCCGTTTTGGGACCATAAGTACTTTTTGGAAATGTAGCGATCGTTTTGGATTGAACTCACGACTTCATCATGACGTATAAGGGATTCCGGCCATTTTTCGAAAGAATGAGCACTTGCATATTTGGAACGCTTGGATTGTCGGCGTTCGAAGAATTCAGCGTAACTTTTGTACACGGTGTCTGTTTTGGGACCATAAGTACTTTTTGGAAATGTAACGACCGTTTTGGATTGAATTCACCACTTCTTCATGACGTATCAGGGATTTTGGCCATTTTTTGAAAGAATGAGCACTTGCATATTTGGAACGCTTGGATTGTCGGCGTTCGAA
>NW_019267608.1:0-1916 GCF_002742605.1 Olea europaea var. sylvestris
TAGTCTAGTTCGATTGGAATCGAGCCAATGAAAAGTTGTTTATCATTTCATGATAACTTCGGTCTTGTTCACTTTTGTCGAATAGGTAGTCTAAATCGATTGGAATCAAGTAAATGAAAAGTGGTTTTTCATTTCATGATAACTTCAAGTTGTTCATTTTTGGTGAATTGCTAGTCCAATTCGATTTGAATTGAGCCAATGAAATGTGGCTTTCGATTTCATGATAACTTCGGGTTTGTTCATTTTTGGCGAATTGGTAGTCTAATTTGATTGGAATCAAGCCAAAGAAAAGTGGCTTTTCATTTCATGATAACTTCGGGTTAGTTCATTTTTGGCAAATTGTTAGTGTAAATCGATTCGAATCGAGCCAAAGAAAAGTGGTTTTTCATTTCACGATAACTTCGGGTTTTTTCATTTTTGGAGAATCGCTAGTGTAAATCGATTGGTATCGAGCCAATGAAATGTGGCTTTTGATTTCATGACAACTTTAGTTTTGTTCGTTTTTGGCGAATTGCTAGTCTAATTCGATTAGAATCGAGCCAATGAAAAGTGGTGCTTCTTTTCAAGATAACATCGGGTTTGTTCATTTTTGGCGAATTTTTAGCCTAATTCGATTGGAATCGAGTCAATGAAAAGTGATTTTTCATTTCATGATAGCTTCAGGTATGTTCATTTTTGGCGAATCGCTAGTCTAAATCGATTGGAATCGAGGCAGTGAAAAGTGTCTTTTGATTTCGTGATAACTTCAGCTTTGCACATTTTGGCAGTTCGCTAGTCTAATTCAATTGGAATCGAGCCAATGAAATGTGGTTTTTCATTTCATGGTAACTTCGAGTTTGTTCGTTTTTGGCGAATTGCTAATCTAATTCGATTGGAATCGAGCTAATGAAAAGTGGTTTTTCATTTCATGATAACTTCGGATTTGTTCATTTTTTTGCGAATGGCTAGTCCAATTCGATTGGAATCGAGCCAATGAAAAGTGTTTTTTCATTTCATGATAACTTCGGGTTTGTTCGTTTTTGGCGAATTGCTAGTCTAAATAGATTGGAATCGAGCCAATGAAAAGGGGCTTTCGATTTTAAAATAACTTCGGGTTTGATCGCTTTTCGCGAATTACTAGTCTAATTCGAATGGAAATGGGAAACTAAAAAGTGGTATTTCATTTCATGATAACTTCGGGTTTGTTCATTTTTGGCGAATTGCTAGTCTAAATCGATTGGAATCTAGCTAATGAAAAGCGGCTATTGATTTCATGATAACTTCAGGTTTGTTCATTTTTTGCGAATTGCTAGTCTAATTCGATCGGAATCGAGGCAAAGAAAAGTGATTTTTCATTTCATGATAACTTTGAGTTTGCTTGTTTTTGATGAATTGCAATTGTAAATCGATTGGAATCGAGCCAATGAAAAGTGGCTTTTGATTTTATGATAACTTTAGGTTTATTCCTTTTTGTCGAATTGGCAGTTTAAATCGATTGGAATCGAGCCAATGAAATGTGGCTTTTGATTTCATGATAACTTTGGGTTTGTTCGTTTTTGGCGAATTGCTAGTCTAATTCGATTGGAATCGAGCTAAAGAAATGTGGTTTTTCATTTCATAGTAACTTCGGATTTGTTCATTTTTTGAGAATTGCTAGTCTAAATCGATTGGAATCGAGCCAAAGAAAAGCTTTTTATCATTTCATGATAACTTCAGATTTGTTTATTTTTGGCGAATTAATCGTATAATTCGATTGGAATCGAGCTAATGAAATGTGGTTTTTGATTTCACGAAAACTTCGGGTTTGTTCATTTTTGGTGAACGGCTAGTCTAAATCGATTGGAATCGAACCAATGAAAAGTAGCTTTTGATTTCATGATAACTTCGGGTTTGTTCATTTTTGGCGAATTGCTATTCTAATTCGATTGGAATCGAGC
>NW_019267608.1:2646-5568 GCF_002742605.1 Olea europaea var. sylvestris
GGGTTTGTTCGTTTGGGCGAATTGGTAGTCTAATTCAATTGAAATCGAGCCAATAAAAAGTTGTTTTTCATTCCATGATAACTTCGGGTTTGTTTGTTTTAGTAAATTGCTAGTCTAATTAGATTGGAATTGAGCCAATGAAAAGTGGTTTTTGATTTCATGTTAACTTCGGGTTATTCGTTTTTGGCGAATTGTTAGTCTAATTCGATTGGAATTGAGCCAAAGAAAAGTGGTTTTTCATTTCATGATAACTTCGGGTTTGTTCGTTTTTGGCGAATTGCTAGTCCAATTCGATTGGGATCGTGCAAGTGAAAAGTGGCTTGTGATTTCATGATAACTTCAATTTATTCATTTTTGGCTAATTGCTATCTAATTCGATTGGAATCGAGCCAATAAAAAGTGGCTTTCGATTTCATGATAACTTTGGGTTTGTTTGTTTTTGGTGAATTTCTAGTCTAATTCGATTGGAATCGAGCCAAAGAAAAGTGATTTTTCATTTCATGATAACTTCGTGTTTGTTCTTTTTGGCGAATTGCTAGTCTAAATCGATTGGAATCGAGCTAATGAAAAGATGATTTTGATTTCATGATAACTTCGGGTTTGTTCGTTTTTGGCGAATTACTAGTCTAATTCGATTGGAATCGAGCCAATGAAAAGTGACTTTTTATTTCATGATATCTTCGGGTTTGTTCGTTTGGGCGAATTGGTAGTCTAATTCAATTGAAATCGAGCCAATAAAAAGTTGTTTTTCATTCCATGATAACTTCGGGTTTGTTTGTTTTAGTAAATTGCTAGTCTAATTAGATTGGAATTGAGCCAATGAAAAGTGGTTTTTGATTTCATGTTAACTTCGGGTTATTCGTTTTTGGCGAATTGTTAGTCTAATTCGATTGGAATTGAGCCAAAGAAAAGTGGTTTTTCATTTCATGATAACTTCGTGTTTGTTCTTTTTGGCGAATTAGTACTCTAAATCGATTGGAATCGAGCTAATGAAAAGATGATTTTGATTTCATGATAACTTCGGGTTTGTTCGTTTTTGGCGAATTGCTAGTCTAATTCTATTGGAATCGAGCCAATGCGAAGAGGTTTTTCATTTCATGATAACTTTGGGTTTGTTTATTTTTGGCGAATTGAATGTCTAATTCGACTGGAATCAAGCCAAAGAAAAGTGGTTTTTCATTTCATGATAACTTTGGTTTTGTTCGTTTTTGGCGAATTGCTAGTCCAATTCGATTGGAATCGAGCCAATGAAAAGTTGCTTTTGATTTCATAATATTTCGGGTTTGTTCATTTTTGGGGATTTGCTAGTCTAAATCGATTGGAATCGAGCCAATGTAAAGTTGCTTTTGTTTCATGATAACTTCGGGTTTGTTCATTTTTGGTGAATTGCATGTTTAATTCGATTGGAATCGAACCATAGAATAGTGGTTTTTCATTTCTTGATAACTTCGGGTTTGTTCATTTTTGCCGAATTGCTAGTCTAAATCGATTGGAATCGAGCTAATAAAAAGTTGATTTTGAATTCATGATAACTTCGGTTTTGTTTGTTTTTGGCGAATTTCTAGTGCATTTCGATTGGAATCGAGCCAATGAAAAGTGGCTTTTGATTTCATGATAATTTCGGGTTTGTTCAGTTTTGGCGAATTGCTAGTCTAATTCGATTGGGATCGAGACAAAGAAAAGTGGTTTTTCATTTCATGATAACTTCAGGTTCGTTCGTTTTTGGCGAATTTCTAGTGCAAATAGATTGAAATCGAGCCAATGAAAAGTGCCTTTTGATTGCATGATAACTTTGGGTTTGTACATTTTTGGCGAATTGCTATCTAATTAGATTGGAATCGAGCCAAAGAAAAGTGGTTTTTCATTTCATGTTAACTTCGGGTTTGTTCGGTCTTGGTGAATTGCTAGTCTAATTAGTTTGGAATCGAGCTAGAGAAAAGTGGTTTTTCATTTCATGATAAATTTGAATTTGTTCATTTTTGGCGAGTTGCTAGTCGAATCGATTGGAATCGAGCCAATAAAAAGTGACTTTTTATTTCATGATATCTTCGGGTTTGTTCGTTTTGGCGAATTGGGAGTCTAATTGGATTGGAATCGAGCCAATGAAAAGGGGTTTTTCATTCCATGATAACTTCGGGTTTTTTCGTTTTGGCAAATTGCTAGTCCAATTATATTGGAATTGAGCCAAAGAAAAGTGGTATATGATTTCATGTTAACTTCGGGTTTGTTCATTTTTGGCGAATTGCTAGTCTAAATCGATTTGAATCGGGCTAATGAAAAGTTGTTTTTAATTTCAGGATAACTTCGGGTTTGTTCGTTTTTGGCGAATTGCTAGTCTAATTCGATTGGAATTGAGCTAAAGAAAAGTGGTTTTTCATGTCATGATAACTTCGGGTTTGTTCGTTTTTGGCGAGTTGTTAATCTAATCGATTGGAATCGGGCGAATGAAAGTGACTTTTTATTTCATGATATCTTCGGGTTTGTTCGTTTTGGTGAATTGGTAGTCTAATTCTATTGGAATCGAGCCAATGAAAGTTGTTTTTCATTTCATGATAACTTCGGGCTTGTTCGTTTTTGGCGAGTTACTCGTCTAATCGATTGGAATAGAGCCAATGAAAAATGGTTCTTCAATTCAAGTTAACTTCGGGTTTGTTCGTTTTTGGTGAGTTGGTAGTCTAATCGATTGGAATCAAGCCAATGAAAAGTGACTTTTTGTTTCTTGATATCTTCGAGTTTGTTCGTTTTGGCTAATTGCTAGTCCAATTCGATTGGAATCAAGCCAAAGAAAAGTGGCTTTTGATTTCATGATAACTTCTGGTTTGTTCGTTTTTTGCGAATCGCTAGTCCAATTCGATTGGAATTGAGCCAATGAAAAGTGGCTTTTGATTTCATGATAACTTCGGGTTTGTTCGTTTTTGGCGA
>NW_019267609.1:0-5568 GCF_002742605.1 Olea europaea var. sylvestris
CCACCACCGTTGGTTCCGGCCGTGTGCGCCTGACAGTGTGTTCATTTCGTAGGGAGGAATACGTGGAGTAGCTACAAGTTGGCTACGTGGAAGAGCCATTTTTAGAGGTCAACATACATGTCTACAACCGGACGTGCTAAATCTTTTGAAAAGAGTAAGTAATGCAGAAGCAATCTGAAGAAACGCTAAATTATATCCAGCCTTTGGCCTCAATTTTTCGCTTAATGCATCTGTAATTAAAAATTTCAAAACCCCACATTCACCCTAAAAAAACATATAATAAAAAAATCTAAAAGAGATAAGAGATAAAGCTTACAGGCAAGCAGATTCTTAGAAATTGAGCGTATATTACACACGACTGAGCTTATCTTACATACGATTGACCGATTGAAGTCGAGCAGAGTGTGTAGAGACCGTGAGAGACGTAGAGAGCGCGAGAGAGATGAGATGGGGAGAAGGTTTGGGTTTGGAGAATTGGGCTGGGTTAATGGGTTATAATTTTTTCGTTTTGGGTTTCATTTTTTTTTCCATTTTGGGCTTAAACTATAAGGATGCGGGCGGTAAACAATTTTGACATAGGGATAGGCTAATGTCAAAAAAGGGCTGGCAGACTGCATAGGCTGCAGCTGAGCCTTTTCTCTACTCTCGTGCGACGCTCTCCCTCACTTTTTTTTCCCCAAAATTTTAATGCTTCTAATTCTTCAAGATTTATCTATAATTTCTCTACAAATTACCAAATCTACTATAAATCTTCACTTCCCAATCAATTTCTAACTAATAGAATCGAAATTTAGTTTTTTGCTACCATTTGCTCTAACACCGCAACAAAGTCATTGTCATTATACCATCGTCGACCTCTTCTGTCACTGCAATTCCGACACCACGTCCACTTGTCAGACCATCAAACATAGTTAACTTAAGTTATTTTGTTTTTGAAAATTGAAGGTAAACAGTAAGCAGACATTAGTAACTTATACTTTCAAACTTTCATTTTCTCTAATTAAAATTCAAAGTGATAGAGAAAATATATTTGGATTACATTTATATTCTTTTGTCCATTTTATGTTCGGAAAATATTTTAAAATTTTGTACATGGAATTATGTCAAATTAATTTGGAATGGGTTCGAAATGATTTATGTTATATGGAACGATTTTGGAATTGTGTACATAGAATGGGTCTGGAATATTTGTGTCCAATTTGGTTATTGAATTGATTATTAATATTGAATATCAGTTGTATGTTTTTCCTTCCAATTACATGAAATGATTATTTTAATAATTATTTATATCAGTTATGGACAAATTCTTTAAATGAAAATCTATGTTTTCTTGTGATAATTAAAATATTAATGACATGAATGTTCGAAATAAAAAGGATGACGAACTTGGTGATGAAATGGATGTTGGAGATAAATCTAATGAAACTGATCTTGGAAATGTTTCAGTTGAAATTAATGTCGCGAATGTTAGGAATGAAAGGCCTGAACTTAATTCGAATATGTAAGTATTATTCAGCAGATTCGTACGCAACAGATATTACGAAACTTGATGATCAACTTTAGCGATTTTTCACAGAAGTTGGTCGTTAAAATAAACATGAAGTGTATTTATTGGTCTACAAGCTTGTAACATTATCCTTAATTCTTCTAGTGGCTACTACTACAGTCAAGAGAGCATTCTCTCCAATGCCTTATATCAAGAATCCTTTGCACACTCAAATAGGCGATTAGTGATTGAATGATAGTTTAATTGCATAAATTCAGAATAATGTGTTGGAATAATTAATAATTCCATATGTGGGCTTCACATTCGATTGCAAAATTTTACGGATTAGATATATGGCTCATAATGATATTTGTATTTGGGCCAAATTTATTAAGTGATCAATTGGGCCTTTTACACCTTACGGGTTGTAATTAATTTGATGTGATAATTTAAAGTATGTGGGTCGGAAATAAACCCTAATTAGAATTCTAGTCGTAATGGGACGGCTCAAATTATTTCCTATATATAAAGGTTAGGTCCCCTCTCCTCTCCATATGTTTTATTGGCTTGCCCCATTGCTATTACTTTGTGAGAAGTAAAGAGGGAAAGATCTTGACCGCTATTATAACTATTATTCATATCAACAATGGCTTCTGCATGTATGAATTCGTTTCTATTAATTTATTGGATTGTGATTATCGATTCTTAACATGATTAAAAACTAAAGATTTACAATTGGTATCAGAGCAACATGTTAAGATCGAAATCCTTCATGAATTTTTTTTTTATCTCACTTTGAAAAACGTTTTTTGTGCATACAGTAAAATTATATGTGTCATTGAATTAATTCGTATTTCTTTCACGTGGTTGAGTAACCCACAAGCAGGAACGATAAATGCTTTCCCTCTCTCCTTCTTTTATATATATATAGTGCAGGAACCATAAATGCCCGTAAATGCTTTCCCTTTCTCTCCTCATTTTATATATATATATAATGCAGGAACCATAAATGCTTTCCTTCTCTCTCCTCTTTATATATCCATATATAGATATACATATAAGAAAACGTGGTTTTCAATAGAGTCTGTTATCAACTTGATAAATATGTAGCATTGATTTTCTTTAGGAAATCATCTCATATGCGAAAAATACATATAATGTGTGACTCTACTTAATTGATAATCTTGCTAATTTGAATTTTCAATTGAATTTGTGTGTGAGTTTTTGTCGATGGTGATTATCAAGAATTAAAAAAACAATTATTATTTTTTTGGTGATCGGTGCAGCCTCCGGCAAGAGCGGCGCCGAATGTCGCCGCCGCCGCAAAAAAAAAAAATAAAAAAATAAAAAATCAGTTTCTATCTTTTGGGAGAGATGTAGACGAGGGCTTCTGTTGTAAATTGCTAAGTTCCTAGCCCCTGTTTGCAATTACAGATTGGGGGTTAAGTTTGTAAATAATAAGAGAAGGGCTTGCTTGTAATTAAGGAAACTATAGGACCTGGCTTTAATTTCAGACATGGGGTCAGAGTGCAATTTTCAAAAGGTGATTAAATTTGAATTTTGAAATTGAATTTAAAAGTCCTTATTCCAATATTTCAATTTTGACCCAATTGAAATTTTATTTAAACTTGACCCGATTAAAATTATATGTTGAATAAATAATAAAATTAATTGACGACTTTTATACTATTTCATTAAAATGTTATGTATTGCCATTATTTATGCATTAAATTTTATTTTGAGATTTTGTTGCCAATTTCGTCTCTTAATATTAATCACGTATGGATTTCTTGTCTTTCATCAATTAATGATCATGATTTATTGCATAACTTCTATGATTAAATTTTTTCATGGGCATTGAGACGATTCTTATTTTCCCACTAAGAGAGAAATATTTTGAAATAAAAATGGGTGGTTGCTGCCAAAGTGACACACTTATTTTTATTTATTCAGTTTTCTCTACAATAAAAATACATATATTTTTGCCCAACAACTTTTGATTTATTGCATATAATATCTTGTCCAAAAGTGTTATTATATGTAATATTTTTGAAAAATGGCATGAGAAAATTAATGAGCTTATTTTGATTTAGAAATTTCCTTCTGTCCAAAGGTGTTGGTATTTCGAAAACCAGTGTAATTTTGTTAACTGGCTACATGATGTGTTTTAAGAGTACCTTATAGCATGTTGTATTGTCGACCCAAAAGTGACTTTATGATGATGCACCTAGGCTCTTCCCGTAATAAAATTCATATGTTTCGATTTAAATTACGGATTATCTAATTAATAACCCATATTAATTAGTTGAATATTTTATCATCCATTTGATTGCATGCATTAAGTTTGGATGATATTAAGAGTGATATTTTATGTTTCCACAGTTTATAATGCATCATCTCTTTTAAATCAATTGTCTGCTATTGAAACTTTGACTGGGAATAACTATGTGAAATGGAAACGAGACGTAGAAATAGCACTTGGTCTTTTGGGCTTGAATTTTGCAATGGAGAAAAAGCTTGAAAAACCCACAGATAAAAGTACCGTTGAATATGTAGCCGAGCATGAAAAGTGGGAAAGGGCTAACAAACTCTGTTTGAAAATCATTAAGCGATCGATATCTGATTCCATTCTAGGTGTCATCTCTGATTATGAAAATGCTAAAAGTTTTATGGATGCCATAGGAGAAAAATTTGTTGAGTCTGAGAAAGCCGAAACTGGGGATCTGATGGATAAATTGATGAGCATGAGATATGATGGCACAAATGGTGTTAGGGAGCATGTCATGAAAATGATAAATATATCATCTAAGTTAAAGGCTCTTGACATTCCCATTGTTGAGCCTTTCCTAGTCTATCATGTTTTGAATAGCCTTTCTAGCAAATTTAATCAGCTTAAGGTTGCCTACAATGCTCAGCGGGATAAATGGAATTTGAATGACATCATAGCAGTGTGTGCCCAAGAAGAATATAGGATGCGCCGTGAAACTGTACAATTAACTTTTCAGCCATCACAGAATAAGGGGCCTTCTCATAATCATAATCATAAACCTAAGTTTCGTAAGGGTAATAAGTCCCATCGAAGTCAGCAAAATAAAAATTTTAGTGGTCCCAAAGCAGTTATAAAGAAAAATGATCAATGCAAGTTTTGTAAAAAGAATGGTCACTGGCAGAAAGACTATTTTAAGTTCAAGACTTGGTTGGAAAAGAAGAAGAGTTCTTCAGGTATTCCCTTGGCCTTAGTTTGTTTTGAGTCTTCTTTAGTAGATGTACCTTTGAATTCTTGGTGGTTAGACTCGTGAGCTAATATTCATATTGCGAATTCCTTGCAGGGGTTCATAAGCAAACGGCGGCAAAGTGAGAACGAAGTAAGATTGAGCGTTGCAAATGGATTCCAAGTGAAGGTTGAATTTATAGGAATAGTGAAGTTAACTTTAGAGTCTGGTTTTTATCTTGTTTTGGAAAATACAGTTTATGTACCGCAGATGAGACGGAATTTAATTTCTATACAAAAACTTGATGCTTGTGGTTTTACATTTAATTTTGGTAATGGAATGATTAAGTTATTTAATGATTCTCGTTTGATTGGAAATGGCATTTTATGTGATGGTTTATATAAATTATCTTTAACTTCTTTTGGTGATGTCTCGTGTGTTACAAATATATCAAAGAAAATGGCTTTAATTCGTGAATCATTCTCTATGTTGTGGCATAAGCGATTGGGTCATATCTCTAAGGACAGAATGGAAAGATTAGTAAAATATGAGATACTTCCTTCCTTAGACTTCTCCGATTTTGACACCTGTATGATTGTATAAGAGAAAAGTTAACTAAATCTACGAGGAAGGGTTCGACTAGGAGTAATGGAATTTTGGACTTAATTCACACTGATATTAGTGGACCTTTGCTTTCCACTATATGTAGGAATAAATATTTCATAACTTTCATTGATGATTTCTCACGATATAGATATGTTTATCTGATTAATGACAAATCACATGTACTTGAGAAATTCAAAGTTTTCAAACTGGAAGTAGAGAAACAATGTGGGAAAAGTATCAAAGTTGTAAAATCTGACCGAGGTG
>NW_019267610.1:0-5566 GCF_002742605.1 Olea europaea var. sylvestris
ACTTTGCCACGTGACATTACCCTGTCGGACAGTTTAAATTTCAAACAGTTTTTCCATCAAATTAACACTTGACAACAATGCAATTGTCGAACAACGTGTCAAAAATTGGTGTACAAATAGAAAAATTAAGTCGGTAAGGACCTTGCTCTATGTACACTATGTTGTACACTTTAGTTTACACTTTGCCACGTGACACTAACCCGTTGGATAGTTTAAAGTTCAAACAGTTTTCTCATCCAATTGACACTTAACAAACAACGTGTCAAAAATCCGTGTGCAAATAGTGAAGTTCAATCGGTATGAACCATGCTACATGTACACTTTAGTTTACACTTTGCCACGTAACATTACCCTATTGGAAAATTTAAATTTCAAACAATTTTTCCATCCAATTGACACTTGACAACAATGAGAGTGTCAAACAACGTGTTAAAAATCGGTGTATAAATAGCAAAGTTCAATTGGTATAAACCTTGCTACATGAACAATTTCGTTTACATTTTACCACGTGACATTACCCGGTTAGATAGTTTAAATTTCAAACTATTTTCTCATCAAATTGACACTTGACAGCAATTCAAATGTCAACCAACGTTTCAAAACTCAGTGTACAAATAGGAAAGTTCAATCGATAAGAACCTTGCTACATGTACACTATAGTGTACGCTTTAATTTACTCTTTGCCACGTGAAATTACCCTGTTGGACAATTTGAATTTCAAACAGTATTTCCATCCAATTGACACTTGACAACAATGCAAGTGTCAAACAACGTGTCAAAAATCAGTACACAAATAGCAAACTTCAATCGGTAAGGACCTTGCTACATGTAGACTATGGTGTACACTTTAGTTTACACTTTGCCACGTGACATTAACCTATTGGACAGTTTAAATTTCAAACAATTTTCCCATCCAATTGACACTTTTCAACAATGCAAGTGTCAAACAACATGTCAAAAATAAGTACACAAATAGCAAAGCTCAATCGGTAAGGACCTTGCTACATGCAGACTATGGTATACACTTTTATTCACACTTTGGCACGTGACATTAACCTATTAGACAGTTTAAATTTCAAACAGTTTTCCCGTCCAATTGGCACTTGACAACCATGCAAGTGTCAAACAACGTGTCAAAAATCAGTGTACAAATAAAAAGGTTCAAAAGGTAAGAACACCATGGTGTACACATTTGTTTACACTTTCCCACGTGACATTACCCTGTTGGACAGTATAAATCTCAAATAGTTTTCCCATCCAATTGACACTTGACAACAATGCAAGTGTCAAAAATCATTGTACAAAATGTAAGTGTCAAACAACGTGTCAAAAATCAGTGCACAAATAGTAAAGTTCAATCGGTAAGGACCTTGCTACATGTAGACTATGGTGTACACCTTTGTTTACACTTTGCCACGTGACATTAACCTATTGGACAGTTCCAATTTCAACATGTTTTCCCATCCAATTGGCACTGGCAACAATGCAAGTGTCAAAAATCAGTGTACAAATAGCAATGTTCAATCGGTAAGAACCTTGCTACATGTACACTACGGTGTACACATTAGTTTACACTTTACCAAGTTACATTACCCTGTTGGACAGTTTAAATTTCAAACAATTTTTCCATCCAATTGACACTTGACAACAATGCAAGTGTCAAATAACGTGTCAAAAATTAGTGTATAAATAGCAAAGTTCAATCGTTAAGGACCTTGCTACATGTACACTATTGTGTGCAGTTTACTTTACACTTTACCACGTGACATTACCCTATTTGACTGTTTAAATTTCAAGCAGTTTTTCCATCCAATTGACACTTGACAATAATGCAACTGTCAAGCAATGTGTCCAAAATTGGTGTACAAATAGCAAAGTTAAATCGGTAAGGTCCTTGCTCTATATATACTATGTTGTACACTTTGGTTTAAACTTTGCCACCTGACATTAACCTGTTGGACAATTTAAAATTCAAATAGGTTTCTTATCTAATTGACACTTGACAACAATGCAAGTGTTAAACAACGTGTCACAAATCAGTGTACAAGCAGCAAAGTTCAATCGGTAAGGACCTTGCTAAATATACACTATAGTGCACACTTTAGTTTAAACTTTCCCACGTGACATTACCCTATCGGACAGTTTAAATTTCAAATAGTTTTCCCATCTAACAGACGCTTGACAACAATGCAAGTGTCAAACAACATGTCAAAAATCAGTTTGCAAATAGCAAAGTTCAATTGGTATGAACCTTGCGACCTGTACACTATGGTGTACATATTGCCATGTGACATTACCCTGTTGGACAGTTTAAATTTCAAACAGTTTTCCCATCCAATTGACACTTGACAACAATGTAAATGTCAAACAACGTGACAAAAATTAGTGTACAAATAGCAAAGTTCAATTGGTATGAACCTTGCTACATGTACACTTTACCAAGTGACATTACCCTATTGGACAGTTTAAATTTCAAATAGTTTTTCCATCGAATTGACACTTGACAACAACGTAAGTGTCAAACATCGTGTCAAAAATCAGTGTACAGATAGCAAAGTTCAATCGGTATAAACCTTGCTACATGTACACTTTAGTTTACACTTTACCACGTAACATTACCCTATTGGAGAGTCTAAATTTCAAACAGTTTTCCCATCCAATTGGCACTTGACAGCAATGCAAATGTTAAAAACGTGTCAAAAATCAGTGTACAAATAGCAAAGTTCAATCGGTAAAAACCTTGCTACATGTACATTATGGTGTACACTCTAGCTTACGCTTTGCCACTTCACATTACCTTGTTGGACAGTTCAAATTTCAAATAATTCTCCAATCTAATTAAAACCTGACAACAATACAAGCGTCAAACAACGTGCCAAAAATCAATGCACAAATAGCAAAGTTCAATCGGTAAGGACCTTGCTGCATGTAGACTATGGTGTACACTTTAGTTTACACTTTGCCACATGACATTAACATATCGAATAGTTTAAATTTTAAACAATTTTCCCATCCAATTGAAACTTGACAACAATGCAAATGTCAAACAACGTGTCAAAAATCAGTGCACAAATAGGAAAGTTCAATCGGTAAAGACCTTGCTACCTGTAGACTATGGTGTACACTTTAGTTTAGACTTTGCCCCGTGACATTAACCGATTGGACAGTTTAAATTTCAAACACTTCTCCCATCCAATTGACACTCGAGTGCAATGTAAGTTTCAAAGAACGTGTCAAAAATCAGTGTACAAATAGTAAAGTTCAATCGGTATGAATCTTGCTACATGTACACTTTGGTTTACACTTTACCACGTGACATTATTCTGTTGGACAGTTTAAATTTCAAACAATTTTCCCATCCAATTGACATTTGACAACAGTCCAAGCGTCAAAAAACATGTCAAAAATCAGTATACAGATAGCAAAGTTCAATCGGTAAGGACTTTGCTACATATAGACTATGGTGTACATTTTAGTATAGTCTTCGCCACGTGACTATGACCTATTGGACAGTTTAAATTCCAAACAGTTTTTCCATCCAATTGACACTTGACAACAATGGAAGTGTCAAACAACGTATCAAAAATTAATGTACAATTAGCAAAGTTCAATCGGTGAGAACCTTGCTACATGTACACTGTGGTATACACATTGGTTTACAGTTTGCCACGCGACTTTCCCTTGTTCGACCGTTTAATTTCAAACTGTTTTCCCATCCAATTGATACTTGACAACAATGCAAGTGCCAAACAACGTGTCAAAAATCAACGTACAAATAGCAAAGTTCTATTGGTAAAGACCTTGCTACATGTACACTATGATGTACACTTTAGTTTAAACTTTACCACGTGGCATTAGCCTATTGGACAGTTTAAATTTCGATCAATTTTCCCATACAATTGACACTTGACAACAATGCTAGCGTCAAACACCGTGTCAAAAATCAGTGTACAAAGAGCAAAGTTTAATCGACAAGGAACTTCCTACATGTAGCCTATGGTGTACAGTTTTGTATAGTCTTCGCCACGTGAAGATGGCCCATTGGACAACCTAAATTTCAAACAGTTTTTCCACCCAATTGACACTTGACAATAATGCAAGTGTCAAACAATGTATCTAAAATCAATGTACAATTAGCTAAGTTCAATTGGTAAGAATCTTGCTGCATGTACACTTTGGTTTACACTTTCTCATGTGACATTCCCCTGTTCGACAATTTAAATTTCAAACAGTTTTCCCAACCAATTGACACTTGACAACAATGCATGTGCCAAACAACGTGTCTAAAATCAGTGCACAAATAGTAAAGTTCAATCGGTAAGGACCTTGCTATATGTACACTATGGTGTACGCTTTAGTTTACACTTTGCCATGTGAGATTACCTTGCTCGACAGTTTAAATTTCAAATAGTTTTCCCATCCAATTGACACTTGACAGCAATGCAAATGTCAAACAACGTGTCAAAAATTAGTGCACAAATAGCAAAGTTCAATTGGTAAAGACCTTGCTACCTGTAGACTATGGTGTATACTTTAGTTTACACTTTGCCACGTGACATCAACCGGTTGGACAGTTTAAATTTCAAACACTTCCCCCATCCAATTGACACTTGACTACAATGCAAGTTTCAAATAAAGTGTCAAAAATCAGTGTACAAATAGTAAAGTTCAATCGGTATGAACCTTGCTACATGTACACTTTGGTTTACACTTTACCACGTGACATTATTCTGTTGGACAGTTTAAATTTTAAACAATTTTCCCGTCCAATTGACACTTGAAAACAATGCAAGTGTCAAAAAACATGTCAAAAATCAGTATACAGATAGCAAAGTTCAATCGGTAAGGACCTTGCTACATATAGACTACGGTGAACATTTTAGTATAGTCTTCGCCACGTGACTATGACCTATTGGACAGTTTAAATTCCAAACAGTTTTTCCATCCAATTGATACTTGACAACAATGTGAGTGTCAAACAACATATCAAAAATCAATGTACAATTAGCAAAGTTCAATCGGTAAGAACCTTGCTGCATGTACACTATGGTATACACATTGGTTTACAGTTTGCCACGCGACTTTCCCCTGTTCGACCGTTTAATTTCAAAAAGTTTTCCCATCCAATTGACACTTGACAACATTGCAAGTGCCAAACAACGTGTCAAAAATCAGCGTACAAATAGCAAAGTTCTGTTGGTAAGGACCTTGCTACATGTACACTATGATGTACACTTTAGTTTAAACTTTCCCCTGTAGCATTACTCTATTGGACAGTTTAAATTTCGATCAGTTTTTCCATACAATTGGCACTTGACAACAATGCTAGCATCAAACACCGTGTCGAAAATCAGTGTACAAAGAGTAAAGTTTAATCAACAAGGACCTTGCTACATGTAGCCTATGGTGTACAGTTTAGTATAGTCTTCGCCACGTGAAGATGACCTATTGGACAACTTAAATTTGAAACAATTTTTCCATCTAATTGACACTTGACAACAATGCAAGTGTCAAACAATGTATCAAAAATCAATGTACAATTAGCTAAGTTCAATTGGTAAGAATC
>NW_019267611.1:0-5565 GCF_002742605.1 Olea europaea var. sylvestris
CGGCGAGATTTTTGTTTCCGAGCGATCTGTCAAATTTTCGCCCATTCCGACACTGTCGTGAAAAATGACGAAATTGCCCCCGACGCGGTTTTTGTTTTCGATCAACTTGTCAAATTTTAGCCCATTCCGAAACGTCTCGAAAAACGATGAAATTGCCCCCGGAGCGATTTTTGTTCCCGATCAATCTGTCAAATTTTAATCCATTATGACACCGTCGCGAAAAATGACGAAATCGCCCACAGCGCGATTTTTGTTTCCGATCATCCTGTCAAATTTTAGCCCATTCCGTCATCGTCGCATAAAATTACGAAATTGCCCCTGGCGCGATTTTTGTTTCCGATGAATCAGTCAAATTTTAGCCCATTCCGACACCATAGCAAAAAATTACGAAATTGTCCCCGGGGTTATTTTGGTTTCCGATCAACCAGTCAAATTTTAGCCCGTTCCGACACCATCGCGAAAAATGACGAAATTGCCTCCGGCGCGATTTTTGTATCCGATCAATCTGTCAAATTTTAGCCCATTACGAAACCTTCGCGAAAAATGACTAAATTGCCCCCAGCGCGATTTTTATTTCCCTTCAATCTGCCAAATTTCAGCCATTTCCGACACCGTCGCGAAAAATGTCGAAATCACCCTAGCATGATTTTTGTTTCCGATCAACCAGTCTAATTTTGGCCCATTCCGACACCGTCGCGAAAAATGAACAAATTGCCCCATGCGCGATTTTTATTTCCCATCAACCTGTCAAATTTTAGCCCATTACGACACCATCGCGAAAAATGACAAAATTGCCCCGGCGCGATTTTTGTTTCTGATCAATCTATCAAATTTTAGCCCATTCTGACACCGACGAGAAAAACAACAAAATTGCCCACGGCGCGAATTTGGTTTCCGATCAATCTGTCAAATTTTGTCCCATTCCGACACCGTCGCAAAAAATAACGAAATTGCCCCCGGCGCGATTTTTGTCGCCAAATTTCAGCCCATTCCGACAACGTCGCGAAAAATGACGAAATTGCCCCTGGCGCGATTTTTGTTTACGATGAATCAGTAAAATTTTAGCCCATTCCGACACCGTCGCGAAAAATGACGAAATTGCCCTCGGGGCGATTTTTGTTTCCGATCAACCTGTCAAATTTTAGCCCATTCCGACACCGTCGCAAAAAATGACGAAATTGCCTCCGGCGCGATTTTTGTTTCCTATCAATCCGTCAAATTTTAGCCCATTACGAAACCGTCGCAAAAAATGGCGAAATTACTCCCGGAGCGATTTTTATTTCCCATCAATCTGCCAAATTTTAGCCATTTCCGACACCGTCGCGAAAAATGTCGAAATCACCCCTAGCGCGATTTTTGTTTCCTATCAATCTGTCATATTTTAGTCCATTCCGACACCGTCGCGAAAAATGACGAAATTGCCCCAGGTGCGATTTTTGTTACCGATCAATCTGTCAAATTTTAGCACATTACGACACCGTTGTGAAAAATGACGAAATCGCCCACGGCGAGGTTTTTGTTTCCGATCATCCTGTCAAATTTTAGCCCATTCTGACACCGACGCGAAAAACGACGAAATTGCCACCGGCGCGAATTTGGTTTTCGATCAATCTGTCAAATTTTGTCCCATTCTGACACCGTCGCAAAAAATAACGAAATTGCCCCTGGCACGATTTTTGTTGCCAAATTTCAGCCTATTCCGACAAACGTCGCAAAAAATGACGAAGTTGCCCATGGCGCGATTTTTGTTTCCGATGAATCAGTCAAATTTTAGCCCATTCCGACACCATCGCAAAAAATTACGAAATTGTCCCCGGGGCGATTTTGGTTTCCGATCAACCTGTCAAATTTTTGCCCATTCCGACACCGTCGCGAAAAATGACGAAATTGCCGCCGGCACGATTTTTGTTTCCGATCAATCTGTCAAATTTTAGCCCATTACGAAGCCGTCGTGAAAAATGACTAAATTGCCCCCGGCGCGATTTTTATTTCCCATCAATCTGCCAAATTTCAGCCATTTCCGACACCGTCGCGAAAAATGTCGAAATCACCCTAGCACGATTTTTGTTTCCGATCAACCAGTCTAATTTTGGCCCATTTCGACACCGTCGCGAAAAATGACGAAATTGCCCCAGCGCGATTTTTATTTCCCATCAACCTATCAAATTTTAGCCCATTACAACACCATCGCGAAAAATGACGAAATTGCCCTGGCGCGATTTTTGTTTCTGACCAATCTGTCAAATTTTAGCCCATTCTGACACCGACGCGAAAAACGACAAAATTACCCACGGCGCGAATTTGGTTTCCGATCAATCTGTCAAATTTTTTCCCATTCCGACACCGTCGCAAAAAATAACGAAATTGCCCCCGGCGCGATTTTTGTTGCCAAATTTTAGCCCATTCCGATAACGTCGCAAAAAATGACGAAATTGCCCCTGACGCGATTTTTGTTTCCGATGAATCAGTCAAATTTTAGCCCATTCCGACACCATCGCAAAAAATTACGAAATTGTCCTCGGGGCGATTTTGGTTTCCGATCAACCTGTCAAATTTTAGCCCATTCCGACACCATCGCGAAAAATGACGAAATTGCCTCCGGCGCGATTTTTGTTTCCGATCAATCTGTCAAATTTTAGCCCATTACGAAACCGTCGCGAAAAATGACTAAATTGCCCCCGGCGCGATTTTTATTTCCCATCATCCTGTCAATTTTAGCCCATTCCTACACCGAGGCAAAAAATGACGAAATTGCCCTCGGCGTGATTTTTGTTTCCGATCAACCTGTCAAATTTTAGGCCATTCCGACACCGTCGCGAAAAATGATGAAATTACCACCGGCGTGATTTTGATTTCTGATCAATCTGTCAAATTTTTTCCCATTTCGACACCGTCGCGAAAAATGACGATATTGCCCCCTGAGCGATTTTTGTTTCCAAATTTCAGCCCGTTCCGACAACTTCGCGAAAAATGATGAAATTGCCCCTGGCGTGATTTTTGTTTTCGATGATCAGTCAAATTTTAGCCCATTCCGAAAGCATCGCGAAAAATGATGAAATTGCCCTCGGGGCGATTTTTGTTTCCGATCAACCTGTCAAATTTTGGCCCATTCCGATTCCATCGCGAAAAATGATGAAATTGCCTCCGGCGCGATTTTTGTTTCCGATCAATCTGTCAAATTTTAGCCCATTAAGAAACCGTCGCGAAAAATGACGAAATTGCCCCCGGCCCGATTTTTATTTCCCATCAATCTGCCAATTTTCTGCCATTTTCGACACCGTCGCGAAAAATGTCAAAATCACCCCTAGCGCGATTTTTGTTTCCGATCAACCTGTCAAATTTTGGCCCATTCCGACACCGTCGCGAAAAATGACGAAATTGCCCCGGCGCGATTTTTGTTTCCGATCAATATGTCAAATTTTAGCCAATTCTGACACCGACGCCAAAAACGGCAAAATTGCCCCCAGCGCGATTTTTATTTCCCATCAATTTGCAAAATTTCAGCCATTTCCGACACCGTCGCGAAAAATGTCAAAATCACCCCAAGCGCGATTTTTGTTTCCAATCAATCTGTCATATTTTAGCCCATTCCGACACCGTGGCGAAAAATGACGAAATTGCCCCCGGTGCAATTTTTGCTACCGATCAATCTGTCAAATTTTAGCACATTACGGCACCGTCGCGAAAAATGACGAAATCGCCCACGGGGCGATTTTTGTTTCCGATCATCCTGTCAAATTTTAGCCCATTCCGTCACCGTGGCGAAAAAGGACGAAATTGCCCTCGGCGTGATTTTTGCTTCCGATTAACCTGTCAAATTTTAGCCAATTCCGACACCGTCGCGAAAAATGACGAAATTGCCCTCGGCGCGATTTTTGTTTCCGATCAACCTGCAAAAGTTTAGCCCATTCCGGCACCGTCGCGAAAAATGACGAAATTCTCCAGGCGCGATTTTTGTTTCCGATCAATCTGTCAAATTTCAGCCCATTCCGACAACCTTCGCGAAAATTGACGAAATTACCCCGACTCGATTTTTGTTTCCGATCAATTTGTAAAATTTTAGCCCATTCCAACACCGTCGCGAAAAATGACGAAATTACCCCGGCGCGATTTTTGTCGCCAAAATTTCAGGACATTCCGACAACGTCGCGAAAAATGACGAAACTGCCCCTGGCGAGATTTTTGTTTTCCATCAATCAGTCAAATTTTAGCCGATTTCGACACCGTCGCGAAAAATGACGAAATTGCCCACGGCGCGATTTTTGTTTCCCATCAATCAGTCAAATTTTAGCCGATTCCGACACCGTCACGAAAAATGACGAAATTGCCCAGGCGCGATTTTTGTTTCCTATCAATCTATCAAATTTGAGCCAATTTCGACACCGTCGCGAAAAATTACGAAATCACACACGACGCGATTTTCGTTTCCCATCAATCAGTCAAATTTTATTCGATTTCGACACCGTCGCGAAAAATGACGAAATTGCCCCTGCGCGATTTTAGTTTCCAATCAATCAGTCAAATTTTAGCCGATTCCGACACCCTCCCGAAAAATTACGAAATTGCCCCTGCGCGATTTTTGTTTTCCACCAATCTGTCAAATTTTAGCCGATTTCGACACCGTCGCGAAAAATGACGAAATTGCCCCAGGCGCTATTTTTGTTTCCCATCAATCAGTCAAATTTTAGCCGATTCCGACACCCTCCCGAAAAATGACGAAATTTCCCCTGCGCGATTTTTATTTTCCATCAATCTGTCAAATTTTAGCCGATTTCGACACCGTCGCGAAATGACGAAATTGCCCCCTGCGCTATTTTTGTTTCCCATCAATCAGTCAAATTTTAGCCGATTCCGACACCGTCACGAAAAATGACGAAATTGCCCTTGCGCGATTTTTGTTTCCCATCAATCAGTCAAATTTTAGCCGATTTCGACGCCGTCGCGAAAAATGGCAAAATTGCCCACGGCGCGATTTTTGTTTCCCATCAATCAGTCAACTTTTAACCGATTCCGACACCGTCACGAAAAATGACGAATTTGCCCCTGCGCGATTTTTGTTTCCCATCAATCAGTCAAATTTTAGCCGATTTCAACACTGTAGCGTAAAATGATGACATCGCCCCTGCGCGATAATTGTTTCCCATCAATCTGTCAAATTTTTGCCGATTCCGACACCGTCCCGAAAAATGACAAATTTGCCCCTGCGCGATATTTGTTTCCCATCAATCAGTCAAATTTTAGCCGATTCCGACACCGTCACGAAAAATGACGAATTTGCCCCTGCGCGATTTTTGCTTCCCATCCATCGGTCAAATTTTAGCCGATTTCAACACCGTCGCGAAAAATGACGAAATTGCCCACGGCGCGATTTTTGTTTCCCATCAATCGGTCAAATTTTAGCCGATTTCGACACCCTCACGAAAAATGACGAATTTGCCCCTGCGCGATTTTTGATTCCCATCAATCAGTCAAATTTTAGCTAATTTCGACACTGTCGCGAAAAATGACGAAATTGCCACCGACGCGATTTTTGTTTCCGATCAATCTGTCAAATTTTTGCTCATT
>NW_019267612.1:0-5562 GCF_002742605.1 Olea europaea var. sylvestris
TGCTAGTCTAATTCGATTGTAATCGAGCCACGGAAAAGTGGTTATGATTTCATTATAACTTCGAGTTTGTTCGTTTTCGACGAGTTGCTAGTCTAATTCAATTGGAATAGAGCCAACGAAAAGGGGTTTTGATTTCATGATAACTTCGGGTTTGTTCGTTTTTGACCAATATCTAGTCTTATTCGATTAGAATCGAGCCAATGAAAAGTGGCTTTCGATTTCATGATAACATCGGGTTCGTTCGTCTTTGGCAAATTAATAGTCTAATTCGTTTGGAATCGAGCCAGTAGAAAGTGGTTTTTGATTTTATGACAGCATCGGGTTTGTTCGTCTTTGGCAAATTGCTAGTCTAATTTAATT
This sequence comes from Olea europaea var. sylvestris, assembly GCF_002742605.1. NCBI lineage: Eukaryota > Viridiplantae > Streptophyta > Magnoliopsida > Lamiales > Oleaceae > Olea > Olea europaea. The sequence goes on from NW_019267612.1 coordinate 361, forward strand.
GGAATCGAGCCAAAGAAAAATGGTTTTTCATTCCATGATAACTTTGGCTTTGTTCGTTTTTGGCGAATTGCTTGTCTAATTCGATTGGAATCGAGGCAATGAAAAGTGGTTTTTGATTTCATGATAACTTCGGGTTTGTTCGTTTTCGGCGAATTGCTAGTCTAATTCGATTGGAATCGAGCCAATGGAAAGTGGTGTTTGATTACATGATAACTTCGGGTTTGTTCCTTTTTTACAAAATGCCAGTCTAATTCGATTGGAATCGAGCCAATGAAAATTAGATTTTAATTTCATTACGACATCGGATTTGTTCATTTTTGACGAATTGCTCGTCTAATTCGATTGGAATCAAGGCAATGAAAAGTAGTTTTTGATTTCATGATAACTTCGGGTTTGATTATTTTCAATGAATTGCTAGTCTAATTCGATTGGAATCGAGCCAATGAAAAGAGGTTTTTGAATTCATGATACATTCGGGTTTGTTTGTTTTCGGCTAATTGCTAGTCTAATTCGATTGGAATCGAGCCAATGAAAAGAGGTTTTTGAATTCATGATACATTCGGGTTTGTTTGTTTTCGGCTAATTGCTAGTCTAATTCGATTGGAATCGAGCCAATGAAAAGAGGTTTTTGAATTCATGATACATTCGGGTTTGTTTGTTTTCGGCTAATTGCTAGTCTAATTCGATTGGAATCGAGCCAATGAAAAGAGGTTTTTGAATTCATGATACATTCGGGTTTGTTTGTTTTCGGCTAATTGCTAGTCTAATTCGATTGGAATCGAGACAATGAAAAGTGGTTTTTGATTTCACGATAACATCGAGTTTGTTCGTCTTTGATGAATTGCTAGTCCAATTCGATTGGAATCGAGCCAATGAAAAGAGGTTTTTGAATTCATGATACATTCGGGTTTGTTTGTTTTCGGCTAATTGCTAGTCTTATTCGATTGTAATCGAGGCAATGAAAAGTGGTTTTTGATTTCATGATAACTTCGGGTATGTTCATTTTCGGCTAATTGCTAGTCTAATTCGATTGGACTCGAGCCAATGGAAAGTGGTTTTTGATTTCATGATAACTTCGGGTATGTTCATTTTCGGCTAATTGCTAGTCTAATTCGATTGGACTCGAGCCAATGGAAAGTGGTTTTTGATTTCATGATAACTTCGGGTATGTTCATTTTCGGCTAATTGCTAGTCTAATTCGATTGGACTCGAGCCAATGGAAAGTGGTTTTTGATTTCATGATAACTTCGGGTATGTTCATTTTCGGCTAATTGCTAGTCTAATTCGATTGGACTCGAGCCAATGGAAAGTGGTTTTTGATTTCATGATAACTTCGGGTATGTTCATTTTCGGCTAATTGCTAGTCTAATTCGATTGGAATCGAGCCAATGAAAATTAGATTTTAATTTCATTATTACATCGGATTTGTTCGTTTTTGGCGAATTGCTCGTCTAATTCGATTGGAATCGAGGCAATGAAAAGTAGTTTTTGATTTCATGATAACTTCGGGTTTGTTCATTTTCGGCTAATTGCTAGTCTAATTCGATTGGAATAGAGCCAATGAAAAGTAGTTTTTGATTTCTTGATGACTTCGGATTTGTTCATTTTTGGCAAATTGCTAGTCTAATTCGATTGGAATCGAGACAATGAAAAGTGGTTTTTGATTTCACGATAACATCGAGTATGTTCGTCTTTGACGAATTGCTAGCCTAATTCGATTGGAATCGAGCCAATGAAAAATGATTTTGATTTCATGATAACTTCGGGTTTGTTCGTTTTCGGCTAATTGCTAGTCTAATTCGATTGGAATCGAGGCAATGAAAAGTGGTTTTTGATTTCATGATACCTTCGGGTTTGTTCGTTTTTTGCAAAATGCCAGTCTAATTCGATTGGAATCAAGCCAATGAAAATTAGATTTTAATTTCATTATGACATCGGATTTGTTCATTTTTGGCGAATTGCTCGTCTAATTCGATTGGAATCGAGACAATGAAAAGTGGTTTTTGATTTCATGATACCTTCGGGTTTGTTCGTTTTTTGCAAAATGCCAGTCTAATTCGATTGGAATCAAGCCAATGAAAATTAGATTTTAATTTCATTATTACATCGGATTTGTTCGTTTTTGGCGAATTGCTAGTCTAATTCGATTGGAATCGAGCCAATGAAAAGTGGTTTTTGAATTCATGATACATTCGGGTTTGTTTGTTTTCGGCTAATTGCTAGTCTTATTCGATTGTAATCGATGCAATGAAAAGTGGTTTTTGATTTCATGATAACTTCGGGTTTGTTCGTTTTTTTCAAAATGCCAGTCTAATTCGATTGGAATCAAGCCAATGAAAATTAGATTTTAATTTCATTATTACATCGGATTTGTTCGTTTTTGGCGAATTGCTCGTCTAATTCGATTGGAATTGAGGCAATGAAAAGTAGTTTTTGATTTCATGATAACTTTGGGTTTGTTCGTTTTCGGCTAATTGCTAGTCTAATTCGATTGGAATCGAGGCAATGAAAAGTGGTTTTTGATTTCATGATAACTTCGGGTTTGTTCATTTTTTGAGTAATGCTGGTCTAATTCGATTGGAATCGAGCCAATGAAAAGTAGTTTTTGATTTCATGATAACTTCGGGTTTGTTCGTGTTTGGCTAATTGCTAGTCTAATTTGATTTAAATCAAGCCAATGAAAAGTGGTTTATGATTTCATGATAACTTCGGGTTTGATTATTTTCAATGAATTGCTAGTCTAATTCGATTGGAATCGAGCCAATGAAAAGTGGTTCTGATTTCATGATAACTTCGGGTCTGTTCGTTTTTGGCGAATTGCTCGTCTAATTCGATTGGAATCGAGCCAATGAAAAGTGGTTCTGATTTCATGATAACTTCGGGTCTGTTCGTTTTTGGCGAATTGCTCGTCTAATTCGATTGGAATCGAGCCAATGAAAAGTGGTTCTGATTTCATGATAACTTCGGGTCTGTTCGTTTTTGGCGAATTGCTCGTCTAATTCGATTGGAATCGAGCCAATGAAAAGTGGTTCTGATTTCATGATAACTTCGGGTCTGTTCGTTTTTGGCGAATTGCTCGTCTAATTCGATTGGAATCGAGCCAATGAAAAGTGGTTCTGATTTCATGATAACTTCGGGTCTGTTCGTTTTTGGCGAATTGCTCGTCTAATTCGATTGGAATCGAGCCAATGAAAAGTGGTTCTGATTTCATGATAACTTCGGGTCTGTTCGTTTTTGGCGAATTGCTCGTCTAATTCGATTGGAATCGAGGCAATGAAAAGTGGTTTTGATTTCATGATAACTTCGGGTCTGTTCGTTTTTGGCGAATTGTTAGTCTAATTTGATTGGAATCGAGCTAACGAAAAGTGATTTTTGATTTCATGATACCTACGGGATTGTTCGTTTTCGGCGAAATGCCTGTCTAATTCGATTGGAATAGAGCTAATGAAAAGTAGTTTTTGATTTCTTGATGACTTCAGGTTTGTTCATTTTTGGCGAATTGGTAGTCTAATTCAATTGGAATCGAGCCAATGAAAAGTGGTTTTTGATTTCATGATAACTCCGGGTTTGCTCATTTTCGGCAAATTGCTAGTCCAATTCGATTGGAATCGTGCCAAATAAAAGTGTCTTTCGATTTCAGGACAACTTCGGGTTTGATCGTTTTCGAAAAATTGCTAGTCTAATTCGATTGGAATCGAGCGAATGAAAAGTGATTTTCGATTTCATGATAACTTTGGGTTGGATCGTTTTCGACGAATTGCTAGTCTAATTCGATTTGAATCGAGCCAATGAAAAGTGGTTTTTGATTTCCTGATAACTTCGGGTTTGATCGTTTTCGGCAAATTGCTAGTCTAATTCGATTGGAATAGTGCCAATGAAAAGTGATTTTGATTTCATGATAACTTCGGGTTTGTTCATTTCTGGCGAATTGCTCGTCTTATTCGATTAGAATCGAGCTAATGAAAAGTGACTTTCGATTTCATGTTAACATCGGGTTTGTTCGTCTTATGCAAATTACTAGTCTAATTCGATTGCAATCGAGCCAATAAAAAGTGGTTTTTGATTTCTAGATAACATTGGGTTTGTTCATCTTTGGCAAATTGCAAGTCTAATTCGATTGGAATCGAGCCAATGAAAAGTGGTTTTTCATTTCATGATAACTTCGGGTTTGTTCGTTTTTGACGAATTGCTAGTCTAGTTCGATTGGCATCGAGCGAATGAAAAGTGATTTTTGATTTCACGATAACTTCGGGTTGGTTCTTTTTTGCAAAATGGCAGTCTAATTCGATTGGAATCGAGCAAATGAAAAGTAGTTTTTAATTTCATGATGACTTCGGTTTGCTCGTTTTTGGCGAATCGCAAGTCTAATTCGATTGGAATTGAGGCATTGAAAAGTGGTTTTTGATTTCATGGTAACGTCGGGTTTGATCTTTTTCGACGAATTGCCAGTCTAATTCGATTGGATTCGAGCCAATGAAAAGTGACTTTCGATTTCATGATAACTTCGGGCTTGATCATTTTCAAAAAGCTGCTAGTCTAATTTGATTGGAATCGTGCCAATGAAAAGTGGTTTTTGATTTCATGATAACTTCGGGTTTGATCATTTTCGACGGATTGCTAGTCTAATTCGATTAGAATCGAGCCAATGAAAAGCGGCTTTCGATTTCATGATAACTTAGGGTCTGATCATTTTCGAAAAATTGCTAGTCTAATTCAATTGGAATCGAGCAATTGAAAAGTGATTTTCGATTTCATGATAACTTTGGGTTTGATCATTTTCGGCGAATTGCTTGTCTAATTTGATTTTGAATTGAGCCAATGAAAAGGGGTTTTTGATTTCATGGTAACGTCGGGTTTGTTCTTTTTTGTCGAAATGCTAGTCTAATTCGATTGGAATCGAACCAACGAAAAGTGGTTTTTGATTTCATGATAACTTCGGGTTTTTTTGTTTTCGACGAATTGCTTGTCTAATTCGATTGGAATTGAGCCAATGAAAAGTGGTTTTTTATTTCATGATAACTTCGGGTTTGATCATTTTCGACGAATTGCTAGTCTAATTCGATTGGAATCGAGCCAGTGAAAAGTGGTTTTTGATTTCATGATAAGTTCAGATTTGTTTATTTTTGGTGAATTTCTAGTCTAATTCGATTGGAATCGAGCCAATGAAAAGTGGTTTTTGATTTCATGATAACTTCGGGTTTG
>NW_019267613.1:0-5562 GCF_002742605.1 Olea europaea var. sylvestris
TGAACGTTACTTTTGCACACGACGTCCGTTTTGGGCCCATAATTACTTTTCGGAATAGTAGCGACTGTTTTGGATTGAACTCATGACTTCGTTGTGACGTATGAGGGATTTCGGCCATTTTTCTAAAGAATGAGGACTTGTATTTTTGGAATGCTTGGAGAGTCTGCGTACAAAGAATTGAGCGTAACTTTTGCACACGGTGTCCCTTTTAGGCCCATAAGTACTTTTCGGAAATGTAGCGACCGTTTTGGATTGAACTCATGACTTCGACGTGACGTATAAAGGATTTCGGCCATTTTTTTAAAGAATGAGCACTTGCATATTTGGAACGCTTGGAGAGTCGGCGTAAGAAGAATTGAGCGTAACTTCTGCACACGGTATCCGTTTTGTGCCCGTAATTATTTTTCGAAAATGTAGCGACCATTTTGGATTGAACTCACGACTTCATCGTTACGTATGAGGGACATCAGCCATTTTTCTAAAGAATGAGCACTTGCATATTAGGAAAGCTTGGAGGGTCAGCGTACGAAGAATTGAGCGTAACTTTTGCACACGGTGTCCGTTTTGGGCCCATAAGTACTTTTCGAAAATGTAGCGACCGTTTTGGATTGAACTCATGACTTCGTCGTGACATATGAGGGATTTCGGCCATTGTTCAAAAGAATTAGCACTTGTATATTTGGAACGCTTGGAGAGTCGGCGTACGAAGAATTGAGCGTAACTTTTGCACACGGTGTCCGTTTTGGGCCCGTAAGTACTTTTCGGAAATGTAGCGACCGTTTTGGATTGAACTCATGACTTCGTCGTGACATATGAGGGATTTCGGCCATTGTTCAAAAGAATTAGCACTTGTATATTTGGAACGCTTGGAGAGTCGGCGTACGAAGAATTGAGCGTAACTTTTGCACACGGTGTCCGTTTTGGGCCCATAAGTACTTTTCAGAAATGTAGCGACCGTTTTGGATTGAACTCATGACTTCATCGTGACATATGAGGGATTTCGGCCATTGTTCAAAAGAATGAGCACTTGTATATTTGGAACGCTTGGAGAGTCGGCGTACGAAGAATTGAGCGTAACTTTTGCACACGGTGCCGTTTTGGACCCATAAGTAATTTTCAAAAATGTAGCGAACGTTTTGGATTGAACTCATGACATCGTCGTGACGTATGATGGATTTCGGCCATTTTTCTAAAGAATGAACACTTGCATATTTGGAACGCTTGGAGAGTCGACGTACGAAGAATTGAGCGTAACTTTTGCACACGGTGTCCATTTTGGGCCCATAATTATTTTTTTGAAATGTAGCGACCTTTTTGGATTGAACTCAGGACTTCGTCGCGACGTATGAGGGATTTTGGGTATTTTTCTAAGGAATGAGCACGTGCATATTTGGAACGCTTGGAGAGTCAGCATACGAAGAATTGGGTGTAACTTTTGCACACGGTGTCCATTTTGGACCCGTAAGTACTTTTCGAAAATGTAGCAGCCGTTTTGGATTGAACTCATGACATCGTCGTGACGTATGAGGAATTTCTGCCATTTTTCTAAAGAATGAGCACTTCCATAATTGGAACGCTTGGAGAGTCGGCGTACGAAGAATTGAGCGTAACGTTTTTACACTGTGCCCGTTTTGGGCCCATAAGTACTTTTCAGAAATATAGCGACCGTTTTGGATTGAACTCATGACTTCGTTGTGACGTATGAGGGATTTTTGCCTTTTTTCTTAAGAATGAGCACTTGTATATTTGGAACGCTTGGAGAGTAGGCGTACGAAGAATTGAGCGTAACTTTATCACACGGTGCCATTTTGGGCCCATAAGTACTTTTCGGAAATGTAGCGATCGTTTTGGATTGAACTCATGACATCGTCGTGACGTATGAGGAATTTCGGCCATTTTTCTAAAGAATGAGCACTTTCATAATTGGAACGCTTGGAGAGTCGGCGTACGAAGAATTGAGCGTAACGTTTTTACACTGTGCCCGTTTTGGGCCCATAAGTACTTTTCAGAAATGTAGCGACCGTTTTGGATTGAACTCATGATTTCATCATGACGTATGAGGGATTTTGGCCATTTTTCTAAAGAATGAGCACTTGCATATTTGGAACGCTTAGAGAGTCGGCGTACGAAGAGTAGAGCGTAACTTTTGCACACGGTGTCCGTTTTGGGCCCATAAGTACTTTTCAAAAATGTAGCGATCGTTTTGGATTGAACTCATGACTTTGTCGTGACCTATGAGGGATTTCGGTCATTTTTCTAAAGAATGAGCACTTACATATTTGGAACGCTTGGAGAGTCGGCGTACGAAGAATTGAGCGTAACTTTTGAGCACAGTGTCTATTTTGGTACCATAAGTACTTTTCGGAAATGTAGCGACTGTTTTGGATTGAACTCATGACTTCGTCGTGAAGTATGAAGGATTTCGGCCATTTTTTTAAAGTATGAGTACTTGCATATTTGGAACGCTTGGAGAGTCGGCGTACGAAGAATTGAGCGTAACTTCTGCACACGGTGTCCGTTTTGGGCCCATAATTATTTTTCGAAAATGTAGCGGCCATTTTAGATTGAACTCACAACTTCGCCATTACGTATGAGGGACTTTTGCCATTTTTCTAAAGAATGAGCACTTGTATATTTGGAATGCTCGGAGAGTAAGCGTACGAAGAATTGATCTTAACTTTTGCACACGGTGTCCGTTTTGGGCCCATAAGTACTTTTCGAAAATGTAGCGACCGTTTTGGATTGAACTCATGACTTTGTCATGACGTATGAGGGATTTTGGCCATTTTTCCAAAGAATGAGCACTTGTATACTTGGAACGCTTGGAGAGTCAGCGTACGAAGAATTGAGCATAACTTTTGTGCACGGTGTCCATTTTGGTCCCATAAGTACTTTTTGGAAATGTAGCGACCATTTTGGATTGAACTCAGGACTTCATTGTGACATTTGAGGGATTTCGGTCATTTTTCTAATGAATGAGCACTTGAATATTTCGAACGCTCGGAGAGTCGGCGTACGAAGAATAGAGCGTAACTTTTGCACACGGTGTCCGTTTTGGGCCCATAAGTACTTTTCGGAAATGTAGCGACCGTTTTGGATTGAACCCACCACTTCGTCGTGATGTATGAGGGATTTAAGCCATTTTTCGAAAGAATGAGCACTTGCATTTTTGGAATGCTTGGAGAGTCGCGTACGAAGAATTGAGCTTAACTTTTGCACACGGTGTCATTTTTGGGCCCATAAGTACTTTTTGGAAATGTAGCAACCATTTTGGATTGAACTCAAGACTTTGTCGTGACGTATGAGAGATTTCGGCCATTTTTCTAAAGAATGAGCACTTGCATATTTGGAATGCTTGGAGAGTCGACGTACGAAAATTGAGCGTAACTATTGCACACGGTGTCCGTTTTGAGCCCATAATTATTTTTCGGAAATGTAGCGACCGTTTTGGATTGAACTCTCGACTTCGTCATGACGTATTAGAGATTTTGGCCTTTTTTCTAAAGAATGAGCACTTGCATATTTGGAACGCTTGGAGAGTCGGCAAACAAAGAGTAGAGCATAACTTTTGCACACGGTGTCCGTTTTGGGCCCATAAGTACTTTTCGAAAATGTAGCGATCGTTTTGGATTGAGCTCATGAATTCATCATGATGTATAAGGGATTTCGGCCATTTTTCTAAAGAATGAGCACTTGCATATTTGGAACGCTTGGAAAGTCGGCGTACGAAGCATTGAGCGTAACTATTGCACACGGTGTCCGTTTTGGGCCCATAATTATTTTTCGGAAATGTACTGACCGTTTTGGATTGAACTCACGACTTCGTCGTGACGTATGAGGGATTTTGGCCATTTTTCTAAAGAATGAGCAGTTGTATATTTGGAACGCTTGGAGAGTCGGCATACGAAGAATTGAGAGTAACTTTTGTACACGGTGTCCGTTTTGGTCCCATAAGTACTTTTCGAAAATGTGGCGACCGTTTTGGATTGAACTCATGACTTAGTCATGACATATGAGGGATTTTGGCCTTTTTTCTAAAGAATGAGAACTTACATTTTTGGAACGCTTGGAGAGTCGGCGTACGAAGAATTGAGCGTAACTTTTGCACACGGTGTCCGTTTTGGGCCCATAAGTACTTTTCAGAAATGTCGCGATCGTTTTGGATTGAACTCATGGCTTCGTCGTGATGTATGAAGGATTTCGGCCATTTTTCTAAAGAATGAGCACTTGCATATTTGGAACGCTTGGGGAGTCGGCGTACGAAGAATTGAGCGTAACTTTTGCACACGGAGTCCGTTTTGGTCCCATAATTATTTTTCGAAAATTTAGCGATCCTTTTGGATTAAACTCATGACTTCGTCGTGACGTATGAGGTATTCCGGCCATTTTTCCAAAGAATGAGCACTTGCATATTTTGAAAGAATCGAGCGTAACTTTTGTACGCGGTATCCGTTTTGGGCCCATAAGTACTTTTTGGAAATGTAGCGATCGTTTTGGATTGAACTAATGACTTCATCGTGACGTATGAGGGATTTTGGCCTTTTTTCTAACGAATGAGAACTTGTATTTTTGGAACGTTTGGAGAGTCGGCGTACGACGAATTGAGCGTAACTTTTGCACATGGTGTCCGTTTTTGGCCCATAAGTACTTTTCAAAAATGTAGCGACCGTTTGGGATTGAACTCATGACTTCGTCGTGACGTATGAGGGATTTCGGCCATTTTTCTAAAGAATGAGCGCTTGCATAATTGGAACGCTTGGAGAGTCGACGTATGACGAATTGAGCATAACTATTGCACAGCCACCATTTTGGATTGAGCTCACGCCTTCGTCGTGACGTGTGAGGGATTTTAGCCATTTTTCTAATGAATGAGCACTTGAATATTTGGAACGCTTGGAGAGTCGGCGTACGAAGAATTGAGCGTAACTTTTGCACACGGTGTCCGTTTTGGGCCCATAAGTAGCGATTGTTTTGGATTGAACTCATGACTTCGTCGTGACGTATGAGGGATTTTGGCCATTTTTCTAAAGAACACGCACTTGCATATTTGGAACGCTTGGAGAGTCGGTGTACGAAGAATTGAGCGTTACTTTTGCACACGACCTCCATTTTGGGTCCATAAGTACTTTTCGAAAATGTAGCTACCGTTTTGGATTGAACTAATGACTTCGTCGTGACGTATGTGGGATTTTGGCCATTTTTCCAAAGAATGAGAACTTGCATTTTTGGAACGCTTGGAGAGTCAGCGTACGAAGAATTGAGCGTAACTTTTGTACACGGTGTTCGTTTTGGTCCCATAAGTATTTTTTGGAAATGTAGAGACCATTTTGGATTGAACTCAAGACTTCATCGTGATGTATGAGGGATTTCGGCCATTTTTCTAAATAATGAGCACTTGTATATTTGGAATGCTTGGAGGGTCGGTGTACGAAGAATTGAGCGTAACTTTTGTACACGGTGTACGTTTTGGGCCCATAAGTACTTTTCGAAAATGTAGCGACCGTTTTGGATTGAACTCATGACTTCATTGTGACGTATGAGGGATTTTGGCCTTTTTTCTAA
>NW_019267614.1:0-5562 GCF_002742605.1 Olea europaea var. sylvestris
CCAAATATGCAACTGCTCATTCTTTCGAAAAATGGCTTTAATCCCTCATACGTCACGATAAAGTTGAGAGTGCAATCCAAAACGATCACTACATTTCCAAAAAGTACTTATGAGCCCAAAACGGACAACTTGTGCAAAAGTTACGCTCAATTCTTCTTACGGCGACCCTCCAAGCGTTTGAAATATCCAAGTGCTCGTTCTTTCGAAGAATTGTCGAAATCCCTCATACGTCATGATGAAGTGGTGAGTTCAAACCAAAATGGTCGCTACGTTTCCAAAAAGTACTTATGTGCCCAAAACGGACACCGTGTGCAAAAGTTATGGTCAATTCATCGAACGCCGACAACCAAGGGTTCTAATTATGCAAGTGCTCATTCTTTCAAAAAATGGCCGAAATCCCTCATACGTCACGACGAAGTTATGTGTTCAATCCAAAATGGTCGCTGTATTTCCAAAAAGTACTTATGGGCCCAAAACGGACACCGTGTGCAAAAGTTATGCTCAATTCTTCGAACACCGACAGTCCAAGTGTTCGAAATATGCAAGTGCTCATTCTTTTGAAAAATGGCCGAAATCCCTCATACATCACGACAAAGTGGTGAGTTCAATCCAAAACGGTCGCTACATTTCCAAAAAGTACTTATGGGCCCAAAATGGACACCGTGTGCAAAAGTTACGCTCAATTCATCGAACGTCGACAACCCAAGAGTTCCAAATATGCAAGTGCTCATTCCTTCAAAAAATGGCCAAAATCCCTCATACGTCACGACGAAGTCGTGAGTTCAGTCCAAAACGATCGCTACATTCCAAAAAGTAATTATGGGCCAAAATCGGACACCGTGTGCAAAAGTTACGCTTAATTCATCGAACGTCGACAATCCAAGCGTTGAAAATATGTAAGTGCTCATTCTTCCGAAAAATGGCCGAAATCCCTCATACATAACGACGAAGTCGTGAGTTCAGTCCAAAACGGTCGCTACATATCTGAAAAGCACTTATGGGCCTAAAACGGACGCCGTTTTCAAAAGTTACGCTCAATTCTTCGAACGCCGACAACCCAAGCATTCCAAACATGCAAGTGCTCATTCTTTTAAAAATGGCCGAAATCCCAGATACGTCACGACGATGTGGTGAGTTCAATCCAAAAAGGTCGCTACATTTCCAAAAAGTACTTATGGGCCCAAAACGGACACCGGGTGCAAAAGTTACGCTCAATTCATCGAATGCCGACAACCCAAGAGTTCCAAATATGCAAGTGCTCATTCTTTCGAAAAATGGCTGAAATCCCTCATACGTCATGACGAAGTGGTGAGTGCAATCCAAAACGATCGCTACATTTTCAAAAAGTACTTATGGGTCCAAAACGGACATCGCGTGCAAAAGTTATGCTTAATTCTTCGAACATCGACAATACAAGCGTTCCAAATATGCAAGTGCTCATTCTTTTGAAAAATGGCCAAAATCTCTCATACGTCACGACGAAGTGGTGAGTTCAATCCAAAACGGCCGCTACATTTCCAAAATGTACTTATGGGCCCAAAACGGAAAACGTGTGCAAAAGTTATACTCAGTTCTTCTTACGCTGACCCTCCAAGCGTTTGAAATACGCAAGTGCTCATTCTTTCGAAAAATGGCCGAAATCCCACATATGTCACAACGAAGTGGTGAGTGCAATCCAAAACGGTCGCTACATTTCCAAAAAGTACTTATGGGCCCAAAACGGTCAACGTTCGCAAAAGTTACGCTTAATTCTTCTTACGCCGACTCTCCAAGCATTCGAAATATGCAAGTGCTCATTCCTTCAAAAAATGGCCGAAATCCCTCATAAGTCACGACGAAGTGGTGAGTTCAATCCAAAATGATCGCTACATTTCCAAAAACTACTTATGGACCCAAAACGGACACCGTGTGTAAAAGTTACGATCAATTCTTCAAACACCGACAATCCAAGCGTTCCAAATATGCAAGTGCTCATTCTTTTGAAAAATGGCAAAAATCCCTCATACATCACAACGAAGTTGTGAGTGCAATCCAAAACGGTCGCTACATTTCCAAAAAATACTTATGGGCCCAAAACGGACACCGTGTGCAAAAGTTTAGCTCAATTCATCAAACGCCGACAATCCAAGCGTTCCAAATATGCAAGCGCTCATTCTTTTTAAAAATGGCCAAAATCCATCATATGTCACGACGAAGTGGCGAGTTCAATCCAAAATGGTCACTACATTGCCGAAAAGTACTTATGGGCCCAAAACGGACATCGTGTGCAAAAGTTACGCTCAATTCATCGAACGCCGACAATCCAAGAGTTCCAAATATGCAAGTGCTCATTCTTTTGAAAAATGGCCGAAATCCCTCATACGTCACGATGAAGTTATGAGTTCAATCCAAAATGGTCGCTATATTTCCAAAAAGTACTTATGGGCCCAAAATGGACACCGTGTACAAAAGTTATGCTCAATTCTTCGAACACCCACAGTCCAAGCGTACGAAATATGCAAGTGCTCATTCTTTTAAAGAATGGTCGAAATCCCTGATACGTCACAATGAAGTTGTGAGTGCAATCCAAAACGGTCGCTATATTTTCAAAAAGTACTTATAGGCCCAAAACGGACACCGTGTGCAAAACTTACGCTCAATTCTTCGAACGCCGACCATCTAAACGTTCCAAATATGCAAGTGCTCATTCTTTCGAAAAATGGCCAAAATCCCTCGTACATCATGACGAAGTGTTGAGTTCAGTCCAAAACGGTCACTACATATCTGAAAAGTACTTATGAGCTCAAAACGGGGGCCGTTTTCAAAAGTTACGCTCAATTCTTCGAACGTCGACAATCCAAGCTTTCCAAATATGCAATTGCTCGTTCTTTCGAAAAATGGCCGAAATCCCTCATACATCATGACAAAGTGGTGAGTTCAATCCAAAACGGTCGCTACATTTCCAAAAAGTACTTATGGGCCCAAAACGGACACCGTGTGCAAAAGTTACGCTCAATTCATCGAACGCCGACAATCCAAGCGTTCCAAATATGCAAGTGCTCATTCTTTCGAGAAATGATCGAAATCCCTCATACGTCACGATGAAGTGGTGAGTTCAATCCAAAACGGTCGCTACATTTTCAAAAAGTACTTATGGGACCAAAATGGACACCGTGTGCAAAAGTTACAATCAATTCTTCGAACGCCGACAATCCAAGCCTTCCGAATATGCAAGTGCTCATTCTTTTGGAAAATGGCCGAAATCCCTGATGCGTCACGACGAAGTGGTGAGTGCAATCCAAAACGGTCGCTACATTTCCAAAAAGTACTTATGGGCCCAAAACGGACAACGTGTGCAAAAGTTACGCTCAATTCTTCTTACGCCGACTCTCCAAGCATTCGAAATATGCAAGTGCTCATTCCTTCAAAAAATGGCCGAAATCCCTCATACGTCACGACGAAGTTGTGAGTTCAATCCAAAACAATCGCTACATTTCCAAAAAGTACTTATGGGCCCAAAACGGACACCGTGTGCAAAAGTTACACTCCATTCTTCGAACACCGACAATCCAAGCGTTCCAAATATGCAAGTGCTCATTCTTTTAAAAAATGGCTGAAATCCCTCATACATCATGATGAAGTTGTGAGTGCAATCCAAAACGGTCGCTACATTTCCAAAAAATACTTATGGGCCCAAAACGGGCATCGTGTGCAAAAGTTACGCTCAATTCATCGAACGCCGACAATCCAAGCGTTCCAAATATGCAAGTGCTCATTCATTTGAAAAATGGCCAAAATCCCTCATATGTCACGACGAAGTGGTGAGTTCAATCCAAAACGGCCGCTACATTGCCAAAAAGTACTTATGGGCCCAAAACGGACATCGTGTGCAAGAGGTATGCTCAATTCATCGAACGCCGACAATCCAAGAGTTCCAAATATGCAAGTGCTCATTCTTTTGAAAAATGACCAAAATCCCTGATACGTCATGATGAAGTGGTGAGTTCAATCCAAAACGGTCGCTACATTTCCAAAAAGAACTTATGGGCCCAAAACGGACACCGTGTGCAAAAGTTACGCTCAATTTATCGAACGTCGACAATCCAAGCGTTCCAAATATACAAGTGCTCAATCTTTTGAAAAATGGCCAAAATCCCTTATACGTCATGATGAAGTGGTGAGTTCAATCCAAAACGGTCGCTACATTTTCAAAAAGTACTTATGGGCCCAAAATGGACACCGTGTGCAAAAGTTACGCTCAATTTTTCTTACGCCGACTCTCCAAGCGTTCGAAATATGCAAGTGCTCATTCTTTCGAAAAATGGCTGAAATCCCTCATACGTCATGACGAAGTTGAGATTGCAATCCAAAACGATCACTACATTTCCAAAAAGTACTTATGGGCCCAAAACGGACAACTTGTGCAAAAGTTACGCTCAATTCTTCTTACGGTGACCCTCCAATCGTTTGAAATATGCAAGTGCTCATTCGTTTGAAGAATTGCTGAAATCCCTCATACGTCACGATGAAGTGGTGAGTTCAATCCAAAATGGTCGCTACGTTTCCAAAAAGTACTTATGTACCCAAAACGGACACCGTGTGCAAAAGTTATGGTCAATTCATCGAACGCCGACAACCCAAGAGTTCCAATTGTGCAAGTGCTCGTTCTTTCGAAAAATGGCCGAAATCTCTCATACGTCACGACGAAGTTATGAGTTCAATCCAAAATGGTCGCTATATTTCCAAAAAGTACTTATGGGCCCAAAACGGACACCGTGTACAAAAGTTAAGCTCAATTCATCGAACGCCGACAATCCAAGCGTTCCAAATATGCAAGTACTCATTCTTTCGAGAAATGGTCGAGATCCCTTATACGTCACGATGAAGTGGTGAGTTCAATCCAAAACGGTCGCTACATTTCCAAAAAGTACTTATGGGCCCAAAACGGACACTGTGTGCAAAAGTTACGCTCAATTCATCGAACGCCGACAATCCAAGCGTTCCAAATATGTAAGTGCTCATTCTTTTGAAAAATGACCGAAATCCCTGATACGTCACGACGAAGTGGTGAGTGCAATCCAAAACGGTCGCTACATTTCCAAAAAGTACTTATGGGCCCAAAACGGACAACGTGTGCAAAAGTTACGCTCAATTCATCGAACGTCGACAATCAAGCGTTCCAAATATGCAAGTGCTCATTCTTTTGAGAAATGACCGAAATCCCTGATACGTCACGACGAAGTGGTGAGTTCAATCCAAAACGATCGCTACATTTCCAAAAAGTACTTATGGGCCCAAATCGAATAACGTGTGCAAAAGTTACGCTCAATTCTTCTTACGTCGACTCTCCAAGCGTTCCAAATATGCAAGTGCTCATTCTTTCGAAAAATGGACGAAATTCGTTATACGTCACGACGAAGTGGTGAGTTCAATCCAAAACGGTCGCTACATTTCCAAAATGAACTTATGGGCCCAAAATGGACACCGTGTGCAAAAGTTACACACTCAATTCATCGAACGCCGACAACCCAAGAGTTCCAAATATGCAAGTGCTCATTCTTTCGAAAGATGGCCGAAATCCCT
>NW_019267615.1:0-5561 GCF_002742605.1 Olea europaea var. sylvestris
AAACAGTCGCGAAAAATGACGAAATTGGCCCCGGCGCAGTTTTTGTTCCCGATGAACCTGTCAAATTTAAGCCCATTCCGACATAGTCGCGAAAAATGACGAAATGGCCACGACGCGATTTTTATTTCCGATGAAATAGTCAAATTTTAGCGCATTCCAACACGGTCGCGAAAAATGACGAAATTGCCCTCGGCGCGATTTTTGTTTCCTATCAACCTGTCAAATTTGAGCCCATTCCGACACTGTCGAGAAAAATGACGAAATTGCCCCGGCGCGATTTTTGTTTCCGATCAACCTGTCAAATTTTAGCCCATTCCGACATAGTCGCGAAAAATGACGAAATGGCCTTCGGCGCGGTTTTTGTTTCCGATCAACCTGTCAAATTTTAGCCCATTCCGACATAGTCGCGAAAAATGACGAAATGGCCTTCGGCGCGGTTTTTGTTTCCGATCAACCTGTCAAATTTTAGCCCATTCCGACATAGTCGCGAAAAATGACGAAATGGCCTTCGGCGCGGTTTTTGTTTCCGATCAACCTGTCAAATTTTAGCCCATTCCGACATAGTCGCGAAAAATGACGAAATGGCCTTCGGCGCGGTTTTTGTTTCCGATCAACCTGTCAAATTTTAGCCCATTCCGACATAGTCGCGAAAAATGACGAAATGGCCTTCGGCGCGGTTTTTGTTTCCGATAAACCTGTCAAATTTTGGCCCATTCCGACACAGTCACGAAAAATGACGAAATTGTCCCCGACGCGAATTTTGTTTCCTATCAACCTGTCAAATTTTAGCCCATTCCGACACAGTCGCGAAAAATGACGAAATTGCCCTCGGCGCGATTTTTGTTTCCTATCAACCAGTCAAATTTTAGCCTATTTCGACACAGTTGCGAAAAATGACGAAATTCCCCCAACGCAGTTTTTGTTCCGGATCAACCTCTCAAATTTTAGCCCATTCCGACAACGTCGCGAAAAAGGTCGAAATTGCCCCCGGCGCGATTTTTTATTTTCGATAAACCTGTCAAATTTTAGCCAATTCCGACACAGCTGGGAAAAATTACGAAATTCTTCCGGCGCGATTTTTGTTCCCGATCAACCTGTCAAATTTGAGCCCATTCCGACACAGTCGAGAAAAATGAAGAAATTGCCCTCGAGGCGATTTTTGTTTCCGTTCAACCTGTCAAATTTTAGCCCATTCCGACACAGTCGCGAAAAATGAGAAAATTGCCCTCGGCGCGGTTTTTGTTTCCGATCAACCAATCAAATTTTAGCCCATTCCGACATCGTCGCGAAAAATGACAAAATTGCCCCCGGCGCGATTTTTGTTTTCTATCAACCAGTCAAATTTTAGCCAATTCCAACACAGTTGGAAAAAATGACGAAATTACCCACGACGCGATTTTTGTTCCTGATCAACCTGTCAAATTTGAGCCTACTCCGACACAGTCGTGGAAAATTACGAAATTGCCCCGGCGCGATTTTTGTTTCCGATCAACCTGTCAAAATTTAGCGAATTTCGAGACAGTCGCAAAAAATGACGAAATTTTCCCCGGCGCGATTTTTGTTTCCGATCAACCAGTCAAATTTTAGCGCATTCCGACATCGACGCGAAAAATGACAAAATAGCCCCCGGCGCGATTTTTATTTCCGATCAACCTGTCAAACTTTAGCCAATTCCGACACAGTCGCGAAAAATGAAGAAATTTTCCCCGGCGCGGTTTTTGTTTCCGATCAACCAGGCAAATTTTAGCGCATTCCGATATCGTCGCGAAAAATGAGAAAATAGCCCCCGGCGCGATTTTTGTTTCCGATCGACCTGTCAAATTTTAGCCAATTCCGACACAGTTGCGAAAAATGACGAAATTCTCCTTGCGCGGTTTTTGTTCCTGATCAACCTGTCTAATTTGAGCTCATTCCGACACAGTCGCGAAAAATGACGAAATTGCCCAAGACGCGATTTTTGCTTCCGATCAACCCGTCAAATTTTAACCCATTCCGACACAGTCGCGAAAAATGACGAAATTGTCCCCGACGCGATTTTTGTTTCCGATCAACCTGTCAAATTTTAGCACATTCTAGCACAGTCGCGAAAAATGATGAAATTGCCCCGGCGCGGTTTTTGTTTCCGATCAACCTGTCAAATTTTAGCCCATTTCGACACAGTTGCAAAAAATGACGAAATTGCCCCCAGCGCAAATTTTGTTCCGGATCAACCTCTCAAATTTTAGCCCATTCCGACATCGTCTCGAAAAAGGTCGAAATTGCCCCCGGCGCGATTTTTGTTTTCGATCAACTTGTCATATTTTAGCCAATTTCGACACAGTCGCGAAAAATGACGAAATTGCCCCCGACGCGGGTTTTGTTTCCGATCAACCAGTCAAATTTTAGCCCATTTCGACACAGTCGAAAAAAATGACGGAATTGCCCCCGGCACGATTTTTGTTTCCTATCAACCTGTCAAATTTTAGCCCAATTCGACGCAGTAGCGAAAAATGACGAAATTGTCCCCGACGCGATTTTTTTTTTCCGATCAACCGGTCAAATTTTAGCCCCGACACAGTCGCGAAAAATGACGAAATTGCCCCCGTCGTGGTTTTTGTTTCCGATCAACCTGTCAAATTTTAGCCCATTTCGACACAGTTGCGAAAAATGACGAAATTGCCCCCGGTGCAGTTTTTGTTCCGGATCAACCTCTCAAATTTTAGCCCATTCCGACACCGACGCGAAAAAGGTCGAAATTGCCCCCGGCGCGATTTTTGTTTCCGATCAACCTGTCAAATTTTAGCCCATTCCGACACCGACGCGAAAAAGGTCGAAATTGCCCCCGGCGCGATTTTTGTTTTCGATCAACTTGTCAAATTTTAGCACATTCTAACGCAGTCGCGAAAAATGACGAAATTGCCACGGCGCGGTTTTCGTTTCCGATCAACCTGTCAAATTTTAGCCTATTTCGACACAGTTGCGAAAAATGACGAAATTGGCCCCAGCGCGAATTTTGTTCCGGATCAACCTCTCAAATTTTAGCCCATTCCGACATCGTCGCGAAAAAGGTCGAAATTGCCCCGGCGCGATTTTTGTTTTCGATCAACCTGTCAAATTTTAGCCAATTCCGACACAGTCGCGAAAAATGACGAAATTGCCCCCGACGCGGTTTTTGTTTCCGATCAACCAGTCAAATTTTAGCCCATTTCGACACAATCGAGAAAAATGACGAAATTGCCCCTGGCGTGATTTTTGTTTCCGATCAACCTGTGAAATTTTAGCCCATTCCGACACAGTCGCGAAAAATGACGAAATTGCCCCTGCCTCGGTTTTTATTTCCGATCAACCAATCAAATTTTAGCCCATTTCGACAGAGTCGAGAAAAATCACGAAATTGTCCCCGACGCGATTTTTGTTTCCGATCAACCTGTCAAATTTTAGCCTATTCTGACACAGTCGCGAAAAATGATGAAATTGCCTCTGCCGCGTTTTTATTTCCGATCAACCAGTCAAAATTTAGCCAATTTCGACACAGTCGAGAAAAATGACGAAATTGCCCCCGGCGTGATTTTTGTTTCCGATCAACCGGTCAAATTTTAGCCAATTCCGACACAGTAGCGAAAAATGACGAAATTGCCCCCGACAAGATTTTTGTTTCCGATCAACCTGTCAAAATTTAGCCAATTCCGACACAGTCGCGAAAAATGACGAAATTTTCCCCGGCGCGATTTTTGTTTCCGATCGACCAGTCAAATTTTAGAGCATTCCGACATCGTCGCAAAAAATGACGAAATAACCCACGTAGCGATTTTTGTTTCCGATCCACCTGTCAAATTTTAGCCAAATCCGACACAGATGCGAAAAATGACGAAATTCCCCTTGTGCGGTTTTTGTTCCTAATCAACCTGTCAAATTTGAGCCCATTCCGACACAGTCGCGAAAAATGACGAAATTGCCCCCGACGCGATTTTTGCTTCGGATCAACCTGTCAAATTTTAGCCAATTCCGACGCAGTCGCGAAAAATGACGAAATTGCCCACGGCGCGATTTTTGTTTCCGATCAACCCGTCAAATTTTAGCCCATTCCTACACAGGCGCGAAAAATGACGAAGTTGCCCCAAGCGCGATTTTTTGTTTCCGATCAACCTGTCAAATTTTAGCCCGTTCCGACATAATCGCGAAAAATGACGTAATTGTCTTCGACGCGTTTTTGTTTCCGATCGACCTGTCAAATTTTAGCCAATTCGGACACAGTCGCGAAAAATGACGAAATTGCCCCCGGCGCGATTTTTGTATCCGATCAACCAGTCAAATTTTAGCCCATTTCGACACAGTCGAGAAAAATGACGAAATTGCGCCCGGCGCGATTTTTGTTTCCGATCAACCTGTCAAATTTTAGCATATTCCGACACAATCGCGAAAAATGACGAAATTGCCCCCGGCGCGATTTTTGTTTCCGATCAACCCGTCAAATTTTAGCCCATTCTGACACATTCGCGAAAAATGACGATGTTGCCCAAGCGCGGTTTTTTGTTTCCGATCAACCTGTCAAATTTTAGCCCATTCCGACACAGTCGCGAAAAATGATGAAATTGCCCCCGACGCGATTTTTGCTTCGGAACAACCTGTCAAATTTTAGCCAATTCCGACGCAGTCGCGAAAAATGACGAAACTCCCCCCGCGCGATTTTTGTTTCCGATCAACCCGTCAAATTTTAGCCCATTCCTACACAGTCGCGAAAAATGACGAAATTGCCCCCGACACGATTTTTGTTTCCGATCAACCTGTCAAAATTTAGCCAATTCCGACACAATCTTGAAAAATGACGAAATTTTCCCCGGCGCGGTTTTTGTTTCCGATCAACCAGTCAAATTTTAGAGCATTCCGACACAGTCGCGAAAAATGACGAAGTTGCCCCCGGCGCGATTTTTGTTTCCGATCAACCTGTCAAATTTTAGCCCAATCTGACACAGTCGCGAAAAATGACGAAATTGGCCCCGACGCGATTTTGTTTCCCATCAACCTGTCAAATTTTAGCCCATTCTGACACAGTCGTGAAAATTGACGAAATTGCCCCTGCCCCGGTTTTTATTTCCGATCAACCATTCAAATTTTAGCCCATTTCGACACAATCGAGAAAAATGACGAAATTGCCCCCGGCGCGATTTTGTTTCCGATCAACCTGTCAAATTTTAGCCCATTCCGACGCAGTCGCGAAAAATGACGAAATTGCCCCTGCCTCGGTTTTTATTTCCGATCAACCAATCAAATTTTAGCCCATTTCGACAGAGTCGAGAAAAATCACGAAATCGCCCCCAACGCGATTTTTATTTCCTATCAACCTGTCAAATTTTATCCCACTCCGACACAGTCGCGAAAAATGACGAAATTGTCCCCAACGCGATTTTTGTTTCCGATCAACCTGTCAAATTTTAGCAAATTCTAACACAGTCGCGAAAAATGACGAAATTGCCCCGGCGCGGTTTTCGTTTCCGATCCACCTGTCAAATTTTAGCCCATTTCGACACAGTTGCGAAAAATGACGAAATTGCCCCCAGCGCAAATTTTGTTCCGGATCAACC
>NW_019267616.1:0-5558 GCF_002742605.1 Olea europaea var. sylvestris
ACGGTGTCCGTTCTGGGCCCATTAGTACTTTTTCGAAATGTAGCGACCGTTTTTGATTGAACTCACAACTTCATCGTGACGTACGAGAGATTTTGGCGATTTTTCAAAAGAATGAGCGCTTGCATATTTAGAACGCTTGGAGAGTCGGTGGACGAAGAATTGAGCGTAATTTTTGTACACGGTGTCCATTTTGGGCCCACAATAACTTTTTGGAAATGTAGCGACCGTTTTGGATTGAACTCACCACTTCGTCGTGGCGTATGAGGGATTTCAGCCATTTTTCGAAAGAATGAGCACTTGCATATTTGGAACGCTTGGATTGTCGACGTACAAAGAATTGAGCGTAACTTTTGCACACAGTGTCCGTTTTGGAACCATAAGTACTTTTTGGAAATGTAGCGACTGTTTTGGATTGAACACACAACTACATGATGATGTACGAGGGATTTTGGCCACTTTTCAAAAGAATGAGCACTTTCATATTTAGAAAGCTTAGAGAGTCGGCGGACGAAGAACTGAGCGTAACTTTCGCACACGGTGTCCGTTTTGGGCCCACAAGAACTTTTTGGAAATGTAGCGACCGTTTTGGATTGAACTCACCACTTCGTCGTGACGTATGAGGGATTTCGGCCATTTTTTGAAAGAATGAGAACTTGCATATTTGGAATGCTTGGATTGTCGACGTACGAAGAATTGAGCGTAGCTTTTGCACACGGTGTCCGTTTTGGGCCCATAAGTACCTTTTGAAAATGTAGCGACCGTTTTGGATTGAACTCACCACTTCATCTTGATGTACGAGTGATTTTGGCCGTTTTTCGAAAGAATGAGTGCTTGTATATTTAGAACGCTCGAAGAGTCGGCTGACGAAGAATTGAGCGTAACTTTTGCACACGGTGTCCGTTTTGGGCCCATAAGAACTTTTTGGAAATGTAGCGAACATTATGGGTTCAACTCACCACTTCGTCGTGACGTACGAGGGATTTTGGCGATTTTTCGAAAGAATGAGCACTTGCATATTTAGAATGCTTGGAGAGTCGGCGGACAAAGAATTGAGCGTAACTTTGGCGCACGATGTCCGTTTTGGACCCATAAGAACTTTTTGGAAATGTATCGACCGTTTTGGATTGAACTCACCACCTCATCGTGACGTACGAGGGATTTTGGCAAATTTTCGAAAGAATGAGCACTTGCATATTTATAATGCTTGGAGGGTCAGTGGACGAAGAATTAAACGTAACTTTGGCACATGGTATCCGTTTTGGGCCCACAAGAACTTTCTGGAAATGTAGCGACCGTTTTGGATTGAACTCACCACCTCGTCGTGACGTACGAGGGATTTTGGAGATTTTTGAGAGAATGAGCACTTGCATATTTTGAACGCTTGGAGAGTTGGTGGACAAAGCATTGAGCGTAACTTTTGGACACAGTGTCCGTTTTGGGCCCACAAGAACTTTTTAGAAATGTAGTGTTTTGGATTGAACTCACCACTTCATCGTGACGTATGAGGGATTTCGGCCATTTTTCGAAAGAATGAGCACTTGCATATTTGGAATGCTTGGATTGTCGGCGTACAAAGAATTGAGCGTAACTTTTGCACACGGTGTCCGTTCTGGGCCCATTAGTACTTTTTCGAAATGTAGCGACCGTTTTTGATTGAACCCACAATTTCATCGTGACGTAGGTGGGATTTTGAGGATTTTTCGAAAGAATGAGCACTTGCATATTTAGAACGCTTGGAGAGTTGGCGGACGAAGAATTGAGCGTAATTTTTGTACACGGTGTCCATTTTGGGCCCACAAGAACTTTTTGGAAATATAGCGACCGTTTTGGATTGAACTCACAACTTCGTCATGGTGCATGAGGGATTTCAGCCATTTTTCGAAAGAATGAACACTTGCATATTTGGAACGCTTGGATTGTCGGCGTACAAAGAATTGAGCGTAACTTTTGCACACAGTGTCCGTTTTGGAACCATAAGTACTTTTTGGAAATGTAGCGACCGTTTTGGATTGAACACACAACATCATGATGACGTACAAGGGATTTTGGGCATTTTTCGAAAGAATGAGCACTTGCATATTCAGAGAGCTTAGAGAGTCGGCGGACGAAGAACTGAGCGTAACTTTTGCACACGGTGTCCGTTTTGGGCCCACAAGAACTTTTTGGAAATGTAGCGACCGTTTTGGATTGAACTCACCACTTCGTCGTGACGTATGAGGGATTTCGGCCATTTTTTGAAAGAATGAGAACTTGCATATTTGGAACGCTTGGATTGTCGACGTACGAAGAATTGAGCATAGCTTTTGCAAACGGTGTCCGTTTTGGGCCCATAAGTACCTTTTGAAAATGTAGCGACCGTTTTGGATTGAACTCACCACTTCGTCCTGACGTACGAGTGATTTTGACCATTATTCAAAAGAATGAGCGCTTGTACATTTAGAACGCTTGAAGAGTCGGCTGACGAAGAATTGAGCGTAACTTTTGCACACGGTGTCCGTTTTGGGCCCATAAGAACTTTTTGGAAATGTAGCGACCATTATGGGTTCAACTCATCACTTCATCGTGACGTACGAGGGATTTTTCCGATTTTTCGAAAGAATGAGCACTTGCATATTTAGAATGCTTGGAGAGTCGGCGGACGAAGAATTGAGCGTAACTTTGGCGCACGGTGTCCGTTTTGGACCCACAAGATCTTTTTGAAAATGTATCGTCCATTTTGGATTGAACTCACCACCTCGTCGTGACGTACGAGGAATTTTGGCAAATTTTCGAAAGAATGAGCACTTGCATATTTATAATGCTTGGAGGGTCAGTGGTCAAAGAATTGATCGTAACTTTGACACACGGTATCCGTTTTGGGCCCACAAGAACTTTCTGGAAATGTAGCGACCGTTTTAGATTGAACTCACCACCTCATCGTGACGTACGAGGGATTTTGGCGATAAAGAATGAGAACTTGCATATTTAGAACGCTTGGAGAGTCGACGGACGAAGAATTGAGCGTAACTTTTGGACACGGTGTCCGTTTTGGGCCCACAAGAACCTTTTAGAAATGTAGCGACCATTTTTGATTGAGCTCGCCACTTCATCGTGACGTATGAGGGATTTTGACCATTTTTCGAAAGAATGAGCACTTGCATATTTGGAATGCTTGGATTGTCGGCGTACAAAGAATTGAGCGTAACTTTTGCACACGGTGTCCGTTCTGGGACCATTAGTACTTTTTCGAAATGTAGCGACCGTTTTTGATTGAACCCACAACTTCATCGTGACGTAGGAGGGATTTTGAGGATTTTTCGAAAGAATGAGCACTTGCATATTTAGAACGCTTGGAGAGTCGGCGAACGAAGAATTGAGCGTAATTTTTGTACACGGTGTCAATTTTGGGTCCACAAGAACTTTTTGGAAATGTAACGACCGTTTTGGATTGAACTCACCACTTCATCGTGGTGTATGAGGGATTTCAGCCATTTTTCGAAAGAATGAACACTTGCATATTTGGAACGCTTGGATTGTCGGCGTACAAAGAATTGAGCGTAACTTTTGCACACGGTGTCCGTTTTAGGCCCATAAGTACTTTTTGGAAATGTAGCGATCGTTTTGGATTGAACTCACCACTTCGTCGTGACGTATGAGGGATTTCGGCCATTTTTCGAAAGAATGAGCACTTGCATATTTGGAACGCTTTGATTGTCGACGTACGAAGAATTGAGCGTAACTTTTGCACACGGTGTTCGTACTAGGCCCATTAGTACTTTTTCAAAATGTAGCGACCATTTTTGATTGAACTCACAACTTCATCGTGACGTAGGAGGGATATTGGTGATTTTTCGAAAGAATGAGCGCTTGTATATTTAGAACGCTTGGAGAGTCGGCTGACGAAGAATTGAGCGTAACTTTTGCACACGGTGTCCATTTTGAGCCCACAAAAACTTTTTGGAAATGTAGCGACCGTTTTGGATTGAACTCACCACTTCGTCGTGGCGTAAGACGGATTTTGGCCATTTTTGGAAAGAATGAGCACTTGCATATTTGGAACGCTTGGATTGTCGGCGTACGAAGAATTGAGCGTAACTTTTGCACACGGTGTCCGTTTTGGGCCCATAAGTACCTTTCGAAAATGTAGCGACCGTTTTGGATTGAACTCACCACTTCGTCATGACTTACGAGGGATTTTGGCCATTTTTTAAAAGAATGAGCACTTGTATATTTAGAACGCTTGGAGAGTCTGCAGACGAAGAATTCAGCGTAACTTTTGCGCACGGTGTCCGTTTTGAGCCCAAAAAACTTTTTGGAAATGTAGCGACCGTTTTGGATTGAACTCACCACTTCGTCGTGACGTATGAGGGATTTCGGTCATTTTTCGAAAGAATGAGCTCTTACTTATTTGGAACGCTTGGATTGTCGACGTACGAAGAATTGAGCGTAACTTTTACAGACGGTGTCCGTTTTGGGCCCATAAGAACTTTTTGGAAATGTAGCGACCGTTTTGGATTGAACTCACCACTTCATCGTGACGTACGAGGGATTTTGGCTATTTTTCAAATGAATGAGCACTTGCATATTTAGAACGCTTAGAGAGTCGGCTAACGAAGAATTGAGCGTAACTTTTGCACACGGTGTCCGTTTTGGGCCCATAAGAACTTTTTGGAAATGTAGCGACCATTATGGGTTGAACTCACCACTTCGTCGAGACGTAGGAGGGATTTTGGCGATTTTTCAAAGAATGAGCACTTGCATATTTAGAACGCTTGGATAGTCGGCGGACGAAGAATTGAGCGTAACTTTGTCGCACGGTGTCCGTTTTGGGCCCACAAGAACTTTTTGGAAATGTATCGATCGTTTTGGATTCAACTCACCACTTCGTCTTGACGTACGAGGCATTTCGACCATTTTTTGAAAGAATGAGAACTTGCATATTTGGAATGCTTGGATTGTCGACGTACGAAGAATTTAGCATAACTTTTGCACATAGTGTTTGTTTTGGGCCCATAAGTACCTTTTGGAAATGTAGCGACCGTTTTGGATTGAACTCACCACTTCTTCCTGACGTATGAGGGATTTTGGCCATTTTTCGAAAGAATGAGCGCTTGTATATTTAGAACTCTTGGGGAGTCGGCTGACGAAGAATTCAGCGTAACTTTTGCAAAGGGTGTCCGTTTTGGGCACATAAGAAGTTTTTGGAAATGTAGCGACCGTTTTGGATTGAACTCACCACTTCATTATGACGTACGAGGGATTTTGGCGAATTTTCAAAAGAATGAGCACTTGCATATTTATAACTCTTGGAGGGTCGGAGGACGAAGAATTGAACATAACTTTGGGACACGGTGTCCGTTTTGGGCCCACAAGAACTTTTTGGAAATGTAGCGACCATTTTGGATTGAACTCACCACCTCGTCGTGACGTACGAGGGATTTTGATGGTTTTTCGAAAGAATGAGCACTTGCATATTTAGAACGCTTGGAGAGTCGGCGGCCGAAGAATTGAGCGTAATTTTTGTATACGGTGTCCATTTTTGGCCCACAAGAACTTTTTGGAAATGTAGCGACCGTTTT
>NW_019267617.1:0-5557 GCF_002742605.1 Olea europaea var. sylvestris
CCCCGGCGCGATTTTTGTTTCCAATCAATCTGTCAAATTTTTGCCCATTCCAACACCGTCGCGAAAAATGACGAAATCGCCCCTTGCGCGATTTTTGTTTCCCGTCAATAAGTCAAATTTTAGTCGATTCCGACACTGTCGCGAAAAATGATGAAATTGCCCCCGGCGCGATTTTTGTTTCCGATCAATCTGTCAAATTTTTGCTCATTCCAACACCGTCGCGAAAAATGACGAAATTGCCCTTGGCGCGATTTTTATTTCCGATTAATCTGCCAAATTTGAGCCGATTCCGACACCGTCGTGAAAAATGACGAAATTGCGCCCGACGCAATTTTTTTTTCCGATCAATCTGTCCAATTTGAGCCGATTTCGACACCGTCGCGAAAAATGACGAAATCGCCCCCAGCGCGATTTTTGTTTCCCATCAATCGGTCAAATTTTAGCCGATTCCGACACCGTCTCGAAAAATGACAAATCGCCCCCTGCGCGATTTTTGTTTCCCGTCAATTAGTCAAATTTTAGTCGATTCCGACACCGTCGCTAAAAATGATGAAATTGCCCCCGATGCGATTTTTGTTTCCGATCAATTTGTCAAATTTTTGATAATTCCAGCACCGTTGCGAAATTGACCCCGACGCAATTTTTGTTTCCCATCAATCAGTCAAATTTTAGCCGATTCCGACACCGTCACGAAAAATGACTAAATTGCCCCTGCGCGATTTTTGTTTCCCATCAATCAGTCAAATTTTAGCCGATTTCGAAACTGTCGCGAAAAATGACGAAATTACCCCCGGCGCGATTTTTGTTTCCGATCAATCTGTCAAATTTTTGCTCATTCCAACACCGTCGTGAAAAATGACGAAATCGCCCCTGAGCGATTTTTGTTTTCCATCAATCAGTCAAATTTTAGCCGATTCCGACACGGTCGCGAAAAATGACGAAATTGCACCCGGCGCAATTTTTGTTTCCCATCAATCAGTCAAATTTTAGACGATTCCAACACCGTCGCGAAAAATGAGGAAATTGCCCCCGGCGTGGTTTTTGTTTCCCATCAATCAGTCAACTTTTATCCGATTCCGACACCGTCGCGAAAAATGACGAAATTGCCCCTGCGCGATTTTAGTTTCCCAATAATCAGTCAAATTTTAGCAGATTCCCACACCGTCAGGAAAAATGACTAAATTGCCCCCGGCGCGATTTTTGTTTCCCATCAATCAGTCAAATTTTAGACGATTTCGACACCGTCGCGAAAAATGAAGAAATTGCCCCCGGCGCGATTTTTGTTTTCCATCAATCAGTCAAATTTTAGCTGATTCCGACACCGTCACGAAAAATGACGAATTTGCCCCTGCGCGATTTTAGTTTCCCAATAATCAGTCAAATTTTAGCTGATTCCGACACCGTCACGAAAAATGACGAATTTGCCCCTGCGCGATTTTAGTTTCCCAATAATCAGTCAAATTTTAGCTGATTCCGACACCGTCACGAAAAATGACGAATTTGCCCCTGCGCGATTTTAGTTTCCCAATAATCAGTCAAATTTTAGCTGATTCCGACACCGTCACGAAAAATGACGAATTTGCCCCTGCGCGATTTTAGTTTCCCAATAATCAGTCAAATTTTAGCTGATTCCGACACCGTCACGAAAAATGACGAATTTGCCCCTGCGCGATTTTTGTTTCCGATCAATCTGTCAAATTTTTGCTCGTTCCTACACCGTTGCGAAAAACGACGAAATTGTCCTTGGCGCGATTTTTATTTCCGATTAATCTGACAAATTTGAGCCGATTCCGACACCGTCGTGAAAAGTGATGAAATTGCGCCCGGCGCGATTTTTATTTCCGATCAATCTGTCCAATTTGAGCCGATTTCAACACCGTCGCGAAAAATGACGAAATCGCACCCTGCGCGATTTTTGTTTCCTATCAATCATTCAAATTTTAGCCGATTCCGACACCGTCCCGAAAAATGATGAAATTGCCCCGCCGCAATTTTTGTTTCCCATCAATCAGTCAAATTTTAGCCGATTCCGACACCGTCGCGAAAAATGAGGAAATTGCCCCCGGCCCGAATTTTTTTCCAATCTATCGGTCAAATTTGAGCCCATTTCGACATCGTCGCGAAAAATAACGAAATCGCCCCCGGCGCGACTTTTGTTTCCCGTCAATCAGTCAAATTTTAGCCGATTCCGACTCCGTCGCGAAAAATGACGAAATTGCCCTGGCGCAATTTTTGTTTCCCATCAATCAGTCAACTTTTAGCCGCCTCCGACACCGTCGCGAAAAATGACGAAATTGCCCTGGCGCAATTTTTGTTTCCCATCAATCAGTCAACTTTTAGCCGCCTCCGACACCGTCGCGAAAAATGACGAAATTGCCCTGGCGCAATTTTTGTTTCCCATCAATCAGTCAACTTTTAGCCGCCTCCGACACCGTCGCGAAAAATGACGAAATTGCCCTGGCGCAATTTTTGTTTCCCATCAATCAGTCAACTTTTAGCCGCCTCCGACACCGTCGCGAAAAATGACGAAATTGCCCTGGCGCAATTTTTGTTTCCCATCAATCAGTCAACTTTTAGCCGCCTCCGACACCGTCGCGAAAAATGACGAAATTGCCCTGGCGCAATTTTTGTTTCCCATCAATCAGTCAAATTTTAGCCGATTCCTACAACGTCACGAAAAACGAAGAAATTACCCTTGCGTGATTTTTGTTTCCCATCAATTAGTCAGATTTTAGCCGATTTCGACACTGTCGCGAAAAATGAGGAAATTGCGCCCGGCTCGAATTTTTTTCCAATCAATCGGTCAAATTTGAGCCCATTTCGACATCGTCGCGAAAAATGACGAAAGCGCCCCATGCGCGATTTTTGTTTCCCGTCAATAAGTCAAATTTTAGTCGATTCCGACACCGTCGCGAAAAATGATGAAATTGCCCCCGGCGCGATTTTTGTTTCCGATCAATCTGTCAAATTTTTGCTCATTCCAACACCGTCGCGAAAAACGACGAAATTGCCCTTGGCGCGATTTTTATTTCCGATTAATCTGCTAAATTTGAGCCGATTCCGACACCGTCGTGAAAAATGACGAAATTGCGCCCGACGAGATTTTTTTTTCCGATCAATCTGTCCAATTTGAGCCGATTTCGACACCGTCGCGAAAAATGACGAAATCGCCCCCTGCGCGATTTTTGTTTCCCATCAATCGGTCAAATTTTAGCCGATTCCGACACCGTCTCGAAAAATGACGAAATCGCCCCCTGCGCGATTTTTGTTTCCCGTCAATCAGTCAAATTTTAGTCGATTCCGACACCGTCGCTAAAAATGATGAAATTGCCCCCGATGCGACCGTCGCGAAAAATGATGAAATTGCCCCCGGCGCGATTTTTGTTTCCGATCAATATGTCAAATTTTTGCTCATTCCAACACCGTCGCGAAAAATGACGAAATCGCCCCTGCACGATTTTTGTTTCCAATCAATCAGTCAAATTTTAGCCGATTCCAACTCCGTCGCGAAAAATGACGAAATTGCCCTGGCGCAATTTTTGTTTCCCATCAATCAGTCAAATTTTAGCCGATTCCTACAACGTCACGAAAAACGAAGAAATTACCCTTGCGTGATTTTTGTTTCCCATCAATTAGTCAGATTTTAGCCGATTTCGACACTGTCGCGAAAAATGAGGAAATTGCGCCCGGCTCGAATTTTTTTCCAATCAATCGGTCAAATTTGAGCCCATTTCGACATCGTCGCGAAAAATGACGACAGCGCCCCATGCGCGATTTTTGTTTCCCGTCAATCAGTCAAATTTTAGTCGATTCCGACACCGTCGCTAAAAATGATGAAATTGCCCCCGATGCGATTTTTGTTTCCGATCAATCTGTCAAATTTTTGATAATTCCAGCACCGTTGCGAAATTGACCCCGGCGCAATATTTGTTTCCCATCAATCAGTCAAATTTTAGCCGATTCCGACACCGTCACGAAAAACGACGAAATTACCCCTGCGCGATTTTTGTTTCCCATCAATCAGTCAAATTTTAGCCGATTCCGACACCGTCACGAAAAACGACGAAATTACCCCTGCGCGATTTTTGTTTCCCATCAATCAGTCAAATTTTAGCCAATTTCGACACTGTCGCAAAAAATGACGAAATTACCCCCGGCGCGATTTTTGTTTCCGATCAATTTGTCAAATTTTTACTCATTCCAACACCGTCGGGAAAAATGACGAAATCGCCCCTGAGCGATTTTTGTTTTCCATCAATCAGTCAAATTTTAGCCGATTCCGACACGGTCGCGAAAAATGACGAAATTGCACTCGGCGCAATTTTTGTTTCCCATCAATTAGTCAAATTTTAGACGATTCCAACACCGTCGCGAAAAATGAGGAAATTGCCCCCGGCGTGGTTTTTGTTTCCCATCAATCAGTCAACTTTTATCCGATTCCGACACCGACGCGAAAAATTACGAAATTGCCCCTGCGCGATTTTGGTTTCCCATCAATCAGTCAAATTTTAGCAGATTCCGACACCGTCAGGAAAAATGACGAAATTGCCCCCGGCGCGATTTTTGTTTCCCATCAATCAGTCAAATTTTAGACGATTTCGACACCGTCGCGAAAAATGATGAAATTGCCCCCGGCGCGATTTTTGTTTTCCATCAATCAGTCAAATTTTAGCCGATTCCGACACCGTAACTAAAAATGACGAAATTCCCTTGCGCGATTTTTGTTTCCCATCAATCAGCTAAATTTTAGCCGATTTCGTGACAGTCACGAGAAATGACGAAATTGCCCCCGGCCCGATTTTTGTTTCCGATCAATCTGTAAAATTTTTGCTCATTCCAACACCGTCGCGAAAAATGACGAAATCGCGCCCCGCGCGATTTTTGTTTCCGATCAATCTGTCAAATTTCAGCCCATTTCGACACCGTCGCGAAAAATGACGAAATCGCGCCCCGCGCGATTTTTGTTTCCGATCAATCTGTCAAATTTCAGCCCATTTCGACACCGTCGCGAAAAATGACGAAATCGCGCCCCGCGCGATTTTTGTTTCCGATTAATCTGCCAAATTTGAGCCGATTCCGACACCGTCGTGAAAAGTGACGAAATTGCGCCCGATGCGATTTTTGTTTCCGATCAATCTGTACAATTT
The DNA here is from genome assembly GCF_002742605.1 of Olea europaea var. sylvestris. Lineage (NCBI taxonomy): Eukaryota > Viridiplantae > Streptophyta > Magnoliopsida > Lamiales > Oleaceae > Olea > Olea europaea. The sequence continues at coordinate 5,148 of NW_019267617.1, forward strand.
GAGCCGATTTCGACACCGTCGCGAAAAATGTCGAAATCGCACCCTGCGCGATTTTTGTTTCCCATCAATCAGTCAAATTTTAACCGATTCCGACACCGTCCCGAAAAATGATGAAATTGCCCCGGCGCAATTTTTGTTTTCCATCAATCAGTCAAATTTTAGCCGATTCCGACACCGTCGCGAAAAATGAGGAAATTGCCCCCGGCTCGAATTTTTTTCCAATCAATCGGTCAAATTTGAGCCCATTTCGACATCGCCGCGAAAAATAACGAAATCGCCCCCGGCGCGACTTTTGTTTCCCGTCAATCAGTCAAATTTTAGCCGATACCGACACCGTCGCGAAAAATGATGAAATTGCCCCCGTCGCGATTTTTGTTTCCGATCAATCTGTCAAATTTTTGATAATTCCA
>NW_019267618.1:0-5557 GCF_002742605.1 Olea europaea var. sylvestris
TTTCATGATAACTTCGGGTTTGATAATTTTCGAAAAATTGCTAGTCTAATTCGATTGGAATCGAGCCAATGAAAAGTGGTTTTTCATTACATGATAACTTCGGGTTTGTTCATTTTCAGTGAATTGCTAGTCTAATTCGATTGGAATCGAGGCAATGAAAAACAGTTTTTGATTTCATGATAACTTCGGGTTTGTTCATTTTTTGCACAATGCTGGTCTAATTCGATTGGAATTGAGCCAATGAAAAGTAGTTTTTGATTTCAAGATAACTTCGGGTTTCTTCGTTTTAGGAGAATTGCTTGTCTAATTCGATTGGAATCGAGCAATGAAAAGTGGCTTTCGATTTCATGATAACTTCGGGTTAGATAATTTTCGAAAAATTGCTAGTCTAATTCGATTGGAACCGAGCAAATGAAAAGTGGTTTTCGATTTCATGATAACTTTGAGTTTGATCAGTTTCGGCGAATTGCTAGTCTAATTCGATTGGAATCCAGCCAAAGAAAGGTGATTTTCGATTTCATGACAACTTCGGGTTTGATCATTTTCAAAAATTGCTAGTCCAATTCGATCGGATTCGAGCCAATGAAAAGTGGTTTCCGATTTCATGAAAACTTCGGGTTTGTTCGTTTTGGCGAATTATTGGTCTAATTCGATTGGGATCGAGACAATGAAAAGTTTTTTTTTACTTCATGATAACATCGCTTTTGTTCGTCTTTATCAAATTGCTAGTCTAATTCGATTGGAATCGAGCCAACGAAAAGTGATTTTTGATTTCATGAAAACGTCGGGTTTGATCATTTTCAACGAATCGCTACTCTAATTCAATTCGAATCGAGCCAATGAAACGTGGTTTTTGATTTAATGATAAGTTCGGGTTTGTTCATTTTTTGTGCAATGCTGGTCTAATTCGATTGGAATCGAGCCAGTGAAAAGTAAATTTTGATTTCAAGATAACTTCGGGTTTGTTCGTTTTAGGAGAATTGCGAGTCTAATCCGATTGGAATCAAGCAAATGAAAAGTGGCTTTCGATTTCATGATAACTTCGGGTTTGATCATTTCCGAAAAATTGCTAGTCTAATTCGATTGGAATCGAGCCAATGAAAAGTGGTTTTCGATTTTATGATAACTACCGGTTTGATCATTTTCGGCGAATTGCTAGTCTAATTCGATTGGAATCGAGCCAATGAAAAGTGGTTTTTGATTTCACGATAACTTCGGGTTTGTTCATTTTCGGTGAATTGCTTGTCCAATTCGATTGGAATCGAGGTAATGAAAAATAGTTTTTGATTTCATGACAACTTCAGGTTTGTTCATTTTTTGCGCAATGCTGGTCTAATTTGATTTGAATCGAGCCAATGAAAAGTAGGTTTTGATTTCATGATAACTTCGGGTTTCTTCATTTTAGGATAAGTGCTAGTCTAATTCGATTGGAATTGAGCCAATGAAAAGTGGCTTTCAATTTCATAATAACTCCGGCTTTGATAATTTTCGAAAAATTGCTAGTCTAATTCGATTGGAATCGAGCAAATGAAAAGTGGTCTTTGATTTCATGATAACTTCGAGTTTGATCAGTTTCGGCGAAATTGCTAGTCTAATTCGATTGGAATCCAGCCAAAAAAAAGAGTTTTTCGATTTCATGACAACTTCGGGTTTGATCATTTTCAAAAATTGCTAGTCTAATTCGATCGGAACCGATCCAATGAAAAGTGGTTTCCGATTTCAGGAAAACTTCGGGTTTGTTCGTTTTTGGCGAATTACTGGTCAAATCCGATTGGGATCGAGTCAATTAAAAGTGGTTTTTTATTTCATGATAACATCGGGTTTGTTCGTCTTTATCAAATTGCTAGTCTAATTCGATTGGAATCGAGCCAACGAAAAGTGATTTTTGATTTCATGAAAACGTCGAGTTTGATCATTTTCGACGAATCGCTACTCTAATTCAATTTGAATCGAGCCAATGAAACATGGTTTTTGATTTAATGATAAGTTCGGGTTTGTTCATTTTTTGTGCAATGCTGGTCTAATTCGATTAGAATTGAGCCAGTGAAAAGTAAATTTTGATTTCATGATAACTTCGGGTTTGTTCGTTTTAGGAGAATTGCCAGTCTAATTCGATTGGAATCGAGCCAATGAAAAGTGGCTTTCGATTTCCTGATAACTTCGGGTTTGATAATTTTCGAAAAATTGCTAGTCTAATTCGATTGGAATCGAGCCAATGAAAAGTGGTTTTCGATTTCATGATAACCACGGGTTTGATCATTTTCGGCGAATTGCTAGTCTAATTCGATTGGAATCGAGCCAATGAAAAGTTTTTTTTGATTTCATAATAACTTCGGGTTTGTTCATTTTCGGTGAATTGCTTGTCTCCAATTCGATTGGAATCGAGGCAATGAAAAATAGTTTTTGATTTCATGACAACTTCAGGTTTGTTCATTTTTTGCGTAATTCTGGTCTAATTTGATTTGAATCGAGCCAATGAAAAGTAGGTTTTGATTTCATGATAACTTCGGGTTTCTTCGTTTCAGGAGAATTGCTAGTCTAATTCGATTGGAATCGAGCCAATGAAAAGTGGCTTTCAATTTCATAATAACTTCGGGTTTGATAATTTTCGAAAAATTGCTAGTCTAATTCGATTGGAATCGAGCAAATGAAAAGTGGTTTTTTATTTCATGATAACTTCGAGTTTGATCATTTTCGGCGAATTGCTAGTCTAATTCGATTCGAATCCAGCCAAAGAAAAGTGATTTTCGATTTCATGACAACTTCGGGTTTGATCATTTTCAAAAATTGCAAGTCTAATTCGATCGGACTCGAGCCAATGAAAAGTGGTTTCCGATTTCAAGAAAACTTCGGGTTTGTTCGTTTTGGCGAATTACTGGTCTAATTCGATTGGGATCGAGACAATGAAAAGTTGTTTTTTTCTTCATGATAACATCGGTTTTGTTCGTCTTTGTCAAATTGCTAGTCTAATTCGATTGGAATCGAGCCAACGAAAAGTGATTTTTGATTTCATGAAAACGTCGGGTTTGATCATTTTCGACGAATCGCTACTCTAATTCAATTCGAATCGAGCCAATGAAACGTGGTTTTTGATTTAATGATAACTTCTGGTTTGTTCATTTTTTGTGCAATGCTGGTCTAATTCGATTGGAATCGAGCCACTGAAAAGTAAATTTTGATTTCATGATAACTTCGGGTTTGTTCGTTTTAGGAGAATTGCCAGTCTAATTCGATTGGAATCGAGCCAATGAAAAGTGGCTTTCGATTTCATGATAACTTCGGGTTTGATCATTTTCGAAAAATTGCTAGTCTAATCCGATTGGAATCGAGCCAATGAAAAGTGGTTTTCGATTTCATGATAACTACCGGTTTGATCATATTCGGGGAATTGCTAGTCTAATTCGATTGGAATCGACCCAATGAAAAGTTGTTTCTGATTTCATGATAACTTCGGGTTTGTTCATTTTCGGTGAATTGCTTGTCCAATTCGATTGGAATCGAGGCAATGAAAAATAGTTTTTGATTTCATGACAACTTCAGGTTTGTTCATTTTTTGCGCAATGCTGGTCTAATTTGATTTGAATCGAGCCAATGAAAAGTAGGTTTTGATTTCATGATAACTTCGAGTCTCTTCGTTTTAGGAGAATTGCTAGTCTAATTCGAATGGAATCGAGCCAATGAAAAGTGGCTTTCAATTTCATAATAACTTTGGGTTTGATAATTTTCGAAAAATTGCTAGTCTAATTCGATTGGAATCGAGCAAATGAAAAGTTGTTTTTGATTTCATGATAACTTCGAGTTTGATCAGTTTCGGCGAATTGCTAGTCTAATTCGATTGGAATCTAGCCAAGGAAAAGTGATTTTCGATTTAATGACAACTTCGGGTTTGATCATTTTCAAAAATTGCTAGTCTAATTCGATCGGACTCGAGCCAATGAAAAGTGGTTTCCGATTTCATGAAAACTTCGGGTTTGTTCATTTTGGCAAATTGTTGGTCTAATTCGATTGGGATCGAGACAATGAAAAGTTGTTTTTTACTTCATGATAACATCGCTTTTGTTCGTCTTTATCATATTGCTAGTCTAATTCGATTGGAATCGAACCAACGAAAAGTGATTTTTGATTTCATGAAAACGTCGGGTTTGATCATTTTCGACGAATCGCTACTCTAATTCAATTCGAATCGAGCCAATGAAACGTGGTTTTTGATTTAATGATAAGTTCGTGTTTGTTCATTTTTTGTGCAATGCTGGTCTAATCCGATTGGAATCGAGCCAGTGAAAAGTAAATTTTGATTTCATGATAACTTCGGGGTTGTTCGTTTTAGGAGAATTGCCAGTCTAATTCGATTGGAATCGAGCAAATGAAAAGTGGCTTTCGATTTCATGATAACTTTGAGTTTGATCATTTTCGAAAATTTGCTAGTCTAATTCGATTGGAATCGAGCCAATGAAAAGTGGTTTTCGATTTCGTGATAACTATGGGATTGATCATTTTCGGCGAATTGCTAGTCCAATTCGATTGGAATCGAGCCAATGAAAAGTGGTTTTTGATTTCATGATATCTTCGGGTTTGTTCATTTTCGGTAAATTACTAGTCTAATTCGATTGGAATCGAGGCAATGAAAAACAGTTTTTGATTTCATGATAACTTCGGGTTTGTTCAATTTTTGCCCAATGCTGGTCTAATTCGATTGGAATCGAGCAAATGAAAAGTAGTTTTTGATTTCATGATAACTTAGGGTTTCTTCTTTTTAGGAGAATTGCTAGTCTAATTCGATTGGAATCGAGCAATGAAAAGTGGCTTTCGATTTCATTATAACTTCGGGTTTGATAATTTTCGAAAAATTGCTAGTCTAATTCGATTGGAATCGAGCAAATGAAAAGTGGTTTTCGATTTCATGATAACTTCGAGTTTGATCAGTTTCGGCGAATTGCTAGTCTAATTCCATTGGAATCCAGCCAAAGAAAAGTGATTTTCGATTTCATGACAACTTCGGGTTTGATCATTTTCAAAAATTGCTAGTCTAATTCGATCGGAATCGAGCCAATGAAAAGTGGTTTCCGATTTCATGAAAATTTCGGGTTTGTTCGTTTTTGGCGAATTACTGGTTTAATTCGATTGGGATCGAGTCAATTAAAAGTGGTTTTTTATTTCATGTTAACGTCGGGTTTGTTCGTCTTTATCAAATTGCTAGTCTAATTCGATTGGAATCGAGGCAATGAAAAGTGATTTTTGATTTCATGAAAACGTCGGGTTTGATCATTTTCGACGAATCGCTACTCTAATTCAATTGGAATCTAGCCAATGAAAAGTGGATTTTGATTTCATGATAACTTCGGGTTTGTTCGTCTTTGGCAAATTCCTAGTCTAAATCGATTGGAATCGAGCCAATGAAAAATGGTTTTTGATTTCATGATAACTTCGGCTTTCTTCGTTTCTGGCGAATTGCTTGTCTAATTTGATTGGAATCGAGCCAATGAAACGTGGTTTTTGATTTAATGATAAGTTCGGGTTTGTTCATTTTTTGGGCAATGCTGGTCTAATTCGATTGGAA
>NW_019267619.1:0-1661 GCF_002742605.1 Olea europaea var. sylvestris
GTGGGTATTATTGATGACGAAAGTGGTTTGTGATTGGTGGGACAAAACAAAGTGTTGGCTGCGGTTAGTGATGTGATAGTCGCGGTCAGCAGATTTGGCAGATAAGACAGAAGATTAGTGTTGAAGGTCGAGCTAGGTTGATAGGTCTGCTATATGAGGCCGAAGTTTTGGGCATTTCATTTGCCTTTTTGTAGGTGACTGGCATGTATTGAAGTACTAATTAGGGTGCGTTTGGTTGTCAATATTTTTCATGGAAAATGTGTTTTTTTACCCAAATTCTTACTTTTGTGCTGTTTGACTGACATTTTTTTCATGGAAAATATTTTTCTATTTTTTGTTACGTGAGCATATTTTTCTCAAAATTAAGGAAAATATTTTTTCAGGAAGAGTAAAATTTTATTTTCTAACGAATTCACTCTCTTTTTCTCCTCTCATTTGCCCGTCAATTCAGACAAGTATAATACTTTTTAGATTGAAAATTAAATCATTCAAACACATTTAATTGACAATTTCCATGTAAGTAAGTTCCAGGCAATTGAAATACCTAGAATTTATTTTCCTTCCATACAAATTTCATACTTGCATTCAAACGCACCCTTAGGTTTTTAGTTTGAAGGTTTGGGCCCTGGGTCTGATTTTTGGCCCATTAGTTTGTAGCTTAGTTTGGGCTTTTTTTTTTTTATTGTTGGTCTTATTGCTGGGGTAAAGTATTTGGGCTAATTATTGGCTTTACAATAAGTGTATTGGACAGATTATTAGGCTACAGTTTTGTAGGTTGATTTATTAGCATTGACCCTGGTCAATTGATTGATTAATTTTATTTAGGTTGAAATTTCTTATTCGGGATTGTGCTAAAATTTGAGAGAAATATTCATCACCTCTACTCTACTTCATCAACAATATTTAGAGATGATGACATACAGAATGACTAAAAGCGTAAAGGTGAGTGAAGACATGGGAGTGCAGGCCATTAAGTCTTGGTTGCTCAGGTAATGAGCTAGAGTTTTAAATTCTCGAAGGATGATCATCCTTAGGTGGTTTTGGATTCTCAGAGGAGGATTATTTTTGGGTTTTTGGTGTAGGTTGTTTTCTGGAATTTCTTCCAATTACAACATCTTGGCCAGCGATATATTGATGAATTTTAGGCTGATACATTGACCGTTAGAGCTTTTATTAAAACATGAATTATGTGTTCAACTGAGTTCTCCCAACTGATAGAGCTCATTGTATGTGGTCGGTGCACTTCGTGAATTTTTTTGAAAATTTTTCTTGGGGTGTAAGCTCTCTAGAGTGGTTTGGAAGTAGCTCTTGGCTGTTTCTGTACTATTTGTTGTTCTTAATCTCGTCATCATTATTTTTCATATATGGTTGCTCTAATTTTGATATCTTCTTTGTGGGCATGAACAATGTCACCACCTCAGCTTATGATTACAAAGGAGGCCTCGAACTGGTGACCATTGAGGAGCAAACTCAATGCTTGATGACTGAGCTGCCTCTCAAGGTTAAGTTGATCATAAATTATTCTTTATTCAATTATTTTGTCCTTTTCTCTGAAAAATAAAAAAATAAAATTGTATGGAAGATGCCGCTCGTCGAAAACGAAATTCAAAGGTTAATTTGTTTAGGATTGAAACTACCTTGATACCATGTCAAATATACTC
>NW_019267619.1:18222-23775 GCF_002742605.1 Olea europaea var. sylvestris
AACCAACCAATTCCTACAATCCCCCACATGAATGGAAATTTCATATGCAAATGCGATGATATGATGCAATGTAGAGAGGGTGCAAAAAAATACTGCATTAGGGATGGTGGCTTCTGACCTTGAACCTTCCTTAGTGAAATACTATCGGACTTACTCGGCTAATTGGTGAGCCATAGGTCTTGAACCACTCAGCCTTTGGTGTAAGTCAAGACAACAGTACTCGCATAGATATCTTCCCTATTCTGTACTTAGTTCTCATGACTTGGTTCATTTTGGCCCTGAACCCTTCTTGGTTTCATAAGTGTTTAGATAATTCAAATCTTAAACAATTCTTATCGAAGCGGCCCTACTTCACACTTACATAGGTGATCTCCCATTAAAAGTATTCTGCCCTACTCCACTTGACTTAATCAAGATATAGGAATCATTAAAAGATAATCCTAGCCTCTATTTACTCTGCAGAAAGCACTTTAGTATCATAGGAATGAGTTAGGAATTTTAATTTCCTAAGTGTTTCATGGAATTTTCAAAACTTAGTTGTCTCTTTGAACTAAGATCTTGGGATCTCCAGTCAACAAGGTAGGGTTACCATTGCAAAAACTCTTACGTAGTAGGCTTTAATCCCATTCATCTCGATAGGTAATGCACTTGATCTCTAGGCAAACTTTTCGTAAGTGGATCCGCAATATTCTCCTTTGATTTCACATAATCTATGGAGATAACGTCATTTGAGATCAGTTGCTTAATGGTGTTGTGTCTACGACGAATATGTCTAGACTTACCATTATACATGTTGCTTTGAGCCCTGCCAATTGTTGATTGACTATCACAATGTATACTTATCGCAGGTACTGGATTGGAGCAACATAGAACATCTTCTAAGAAATTCCGAAGCCATTCTGCTTATTCTCTAGTTTTGTCCAAAGCAATAAACTCAAATTCCATCGTTGATCGAGCTATGCACGTTTGCTTTTTTATTTCCATGATACAGTAGCTCCACCAATGGTGAATACATAACCACTAGTGGATTTGGAATCCTTCATATCGGATATCCAATTCACATCACAATATCTTTTTAGTACCGCATGATATTTTGTGAAGTGTAATCCATAGGTTAAGGTATACTTTAAGTACCTTAGAACCCTCGTCAAAGCCTTCCAATGATCATGGTTTGGATTACTTGTAAATCTACTAAATTTATTCACCGCAAAAGTAATATCCGATCGAGTGCAGTTTGTAATATACATAAGACTGCCAATTATTTGTAAATACCTTAGTTGTGATATGCTTTCTCCCGTATTCTTGACTAAGTGCATTCTCGGATCAAGAGGAGTTCTCGCAGGACTTTCCTCAAATATGTCAAACTTCTTAAGTACTTTTTCTATGTAGTGAGATTGTGAAAGTACAATTTCATCCTGCGTTCTAGAGATTTTAATCCCTAGGATTACATCTGCCACACCCATATCTTTCATATCGAAGTGTTTTGTTAGCATCTTTTTGGTGGTAAGCAACATTTCGTGACTATTACCTATTATTAACATATCGTCCACATATAGACATACAATTACATAGGCATACGGTGTATTTTAATATATACACATTTGTCACATTCGTTGATCTTGAATCTATTTGACAACATTGTTTTGTCAAACTTTTGGTGCCATTGTTTAGGAGCTTGCTTTAATCCATACAAGGATTTAACAAATTTACACACTTTGTGTTTTTGGTTAGAAGAAATGAACCCTTCAAGTTGCTCCATGTAAATCTCCTCTTCTAACTCACCGTTTAGGAATGCCATTTTTACACCCATTTGATGAATCTTAAGATTGCGTATTGCCGCAATTGCAATTAACAACCTTATCGACATGATTCTAGTCACGGGTGAGTAGGTATCAAAGAAATCAAGTCCTTCTTTTTGCCTATATCTTTTAGCAACCAATCTAGCCTTATATTTGTCAATGGATCCGTGAGTTTTCAATTTCTTTTTGAATATCCATTTGCATTCTAAAGGCTTGTTACCTGGAGGTAAATCAACCAACTCCCATGTATGGTTTTACATTATAAAATCTATCTCATTATTGATAGCTTCTTTCCAATGCGGTGCTTCCGGTGTAGACATTGCTTCATCGAAAGTCTTTGGATCATCCTCTACCATATAAGTTAGAAATTTGGGCCAAACGTCTTGGAAGTCCTAGCCCTTTTACTACGCCTTGGTTCTTCCTCATTTGAAATTTCATTGGTAGTTTCATATGTTCTCTTGTTAGAACTCATATTTTCTTTATCTTTGCAAGGAAAAATATTTTCAAAGAATGTCGCATTCCTTGATTCAATTATGGTCCCTTCGTGTACATCTTGTATTTCGGATTTGTGTACAAAAAATTGATATGCACTACTATTAATGGTTTATCCAATAAATATGCAATCTATTATTTTAGGACCGATTTTCACTTGTTTAGGTTTATGTACCTCAACCTTAGCCAAACACCCCCACACTTTCAAGTATTGGTAGGATGGAGGATGGCATTTCCATAGTTCATATGGTGTCTCTTCCATTTTCATAAGAGGTATTTTATTAAGAAGACTATTTGCCGTTCAAATAGCATCTCCTCACATGTTCTGTGATAAATTCGAACTTATTAATATGGCATTCATCATTTCTTTAAGTGTTCGATTTTTGCGTTCTGCAACACCATTTGATTGAGGAGAGTAAGGTGCCGTTGTTTGATGAACAATTCCATGTTTAGAACAAAAGTCTTCAAATGGTGCCCCATATTCACCTCCTCTATCACTACGAATATTTTTTATTCGTTTTTCAAGTTGTGTTTCAACTTCATCCTTATAGGTTTTGAATGCATCTAAGACTTCATCTTTACTTTTCAAAACAAAGACATAGCAAAACTTTGTACAATCATCAATAAATATCACAAAGTATTTCTTATCACCTCAAGTTTGTACAAATTTTAAATCGTATATATCGCTATGGATCAATTCAAGAGGGGTTGTGTCCCTTTGTATTGAATGGAATGGTATTTTAGCCAATTTTGCTTCAACACATATTTCACATTCATGATTAGGATTGATTTTATGCGTCGGAATTAAATTTTGATTCATTAGTTTACGCAACGATTTGTAATTCACATGTCCTAATCGACTATGCCACAAACATGAAGGCTCAAGCAAGTAAACTGAATTTAAAGTTTTATTCATAACGACTTGCTTCGGTACAATTTTAAGAACGTTCAACTTGAACATTCCATCACACATATATCATTTCCCTACATACATCTAATTCGTAGACAACACAAATTTATTGGATACATATACAAGTTTAAAACCATTCTTACTAAGTAGAGACCCGGACATTAAATTCTTTCGTATATCTAGCACATGTAGGACATTGTTGAGGACGAGCTCTTTCCCGGATGTCATCTTCAAAGTGACTTTTTCTTGTCCTTCAACTTTGGAACTTGCAGAATTTTCCATGTATAATTGTTCCCCATTCAATTCTTGATAGTTGGAGAATATTCCTTTGTCTGCACACACATGGAGGGTAGCGTCGGTGTCAATCCATCATTCTCTAGTATTTCCAATCATGTTGCATTCGTACACTACTGCAGATAAACTCATTTCTTACAGTCCATTGAATAGAGTGTTATTTGCAACCATGTTGGCTTGTGCATTTTTCTTTAGCTTTCGACATTCACTTGAACGATGTCGAGCATTGTTACAGTTGTAACAATTCCCTTTGAACTTCTAAGCTTTCTTGGAATTATCTCTTCACGGTGCATAATTAGGAGCCTTTCATTTTTTTGTTTGTTGCTTTTGGTTCCATTTCAACAAAATTTGCACCATCTTGATCAATCGACCTTCATTTGATTTTTCGATTGTCCTCTTCAATTCTCAAACGCACAATCAATTCTTCCAAGTTTGCGTTTGTGCTTGAGATAATTTTTGAAATCTCTCCACATAGAAGGGAGTTTCTCAATAATGGCAGCCACTTGGAATGATTCACTCAATTCCATTTTCTCAGCATAGATGTCATGCAACAAGATTTGAATCTCTTGCACTTGGCTAATCACGGTTTTGGAATCCACCATCTTGTAGTCCAAAAATTTGCCAACAATGAACTTCTTTGTTCCGGCATCCTCGGTTTTGTATTTTGTCTCCAAAGAATCCCATAGTTCCTTGGCTGATTCCTTTGAACTATACACCCCATATAGTGTATTATTTAATGCGTTTAGGATATAGTTCTTGAATTGGAAGTCCGAGTGTTTCCATGCATCCAAAGCAATAATCGATTCATGATTATTTTCCCCTTCTTGTATAGCCGGTGCAGTTTCTTTTAGAAATTTAGCCAAATTAAGAGTAGTGAGATAAAACAACATCTTTTGTTGCTACCTCTTGAAATCTACTCCTGCAAATTTTTTCGGTTTTTCCCCATGTGGGATAATAGTATTATGCAACGGTATGGCCACGGATGGTACCACATTATTGGAACCATTTTGACTTGACGAAATCCCGATGGTAGTCATCTCTGTTACACAAACAGAAGTTCAACAAAATGATGACAATATCGATGGAGGAATAGTACACAAAGCATTATTCAAACAAAGTAATGTTTGTTCACACCCAACCACAAAGACACAAAATTTGTCTTAAGGTTGTTGGAGACGACTTATAAAAAGGGCTATGTAAGGGTTAGTTTTTTATATATTTGTTTGACCAGTTTTAACTCGCAAGAGCATGATCAAAATACAATTTATATTAATGGAAATTTGGACAGAGTTTCGGTATAACGATTACGCAAAACAAGGATTAAGAAGGAGTAGAAATAGAGAATAATCCAAGACGAAACATTATCTCTTTTCTTGAGACAAGTTGCCCCGCTATGGTGCTCACGGTGAATGACACTTTTCTCTCAAGATACAATGGATTCAAAACTTGTGGTAGTAGCACTTCAAACCACAAGAAATCGCCGAACTTTTGATAGAATTTCCCCTCTACAAAGGAAATGTATGAAAAATGCTATGGAATTAGAAAGGAGAGAATTGCAAGAGGAGAATGAATGCTCAATGCAATTGGTGTACCCAAAACCATGTCCATAGGGTTCTATTTATGGATGTAGAAAGGGTGCAAATGAAGTAGTGTGGGCCAAAACATGTATCATTTAAAAAAAAAAGTTGCAACATTTGGCCAAAACCTACATCCTTTCGAAAAGTTGCAACACTTCATTTCTTCCAACTTCGGTCCACAATTTCTCATTCATCCGGAATTGGTTTTAAGATTCCAAATACACCACGACGATCTACTCAACGAGTAGAATAGTTGATCTCTTTACTTTTGTAATTTGACCATCGGATCAAGTCCGAATATTTGGTTGAAATTGACACGTAGTCACACCTTTTCATTTTCCAATTTTTGGTTAATTATTTGAACCAACCAATTCCTACAATTAATATATTTCAAAATCTATAATTAAAGCAAATTTACTGCTTGTCCTTCGCATCATCGTTTTAGGAAAAGGGCAAATAACTGGAAATTAAACATTTTTTA
>NW_019267620.1:0-5553 GCF_002742605.1 Olea europaea var. sylvestris
AAAACGGTCGCTACATTTCCAAAAAGTACTTATGGGCCCAAAACGGACACGTGTGCAAAAGTTACGCTCAATTCTTCGTCCACTGACTCTCCAAGCGTTCTATACACACAAGTGCTTCATTCTTTCGAAAAATCGGCAAAATCCCTCGTACGTCACGATGAAGTGGTGAGTTCAATCTAAAACAGTCTCTACATTTCCAAAAAGTACTTATGGGCCCAAAATGGACACCGTGTGCAAAAGTTACGCTCAATTCTGCGTCCGTCGACTCTTCAAGCGTTCTAAATATGTAAAGCGCTCATTCTTTCGAAAAATGGCTAAAATCCCTCGTACGTGACGACGAAGTGGTGTGTTCAATCCAAAACGGTCGCTACATTTCCAAAAAGTTCTTATGGGCCCAAAACGGACACCGTGTGCAAAAGTTACGCTCAATTCTTCGTCCGTCGACTCTCCAAGCGTTCTCAATATACAAGCGCTAGTTCTTTCGAAAAGTGGCCGAAATCCCTCGTACGTCACGATGATGTTGTGAGTTCAATCCAAAATGGTCGCTACATTTCCAAAAAGCTCTTATGGGCCCAAAATGGACATTGTGTGCAAAAGTTACGTTCAATTCTTCGTCCGCCGACTCTCCAAGCGTTCTAAATGTGCAAGTGCTCATTCTTTCGAAAAATGGCTAAAATCCCTCGTACGTCACGATGAAGTTGTGTGTTCAATCCAAAACGGTCGCTACATTTCCAAAAAGTACTTATGGGCCCAAAATGGACATTGTGTGCAAAAGTTACGTTCAATTCTTCGTCCGCCGACTCTCCAAGCGTTCTAAATATACAAGTTCTCATTCTTTCAAAAAATCGCCAAAATCCCTCGTACGTCATGATGAAGTTGTGTGTTCAATCCAAAACGGTCGCTACATTTCCAAAAAGTACTTATGGGCCCAAAATGGACATTGTGTGCAAAAGTTACGTTCAATTCTTCGTCCGCCGACTCTCCAAGCGTTCTAAATATACAAGTTCTCATTCTTTCAAAAAATCGCCAAAATCCCTCGTACGTCATGATGAAGTTGTGTGTTCAATCCAAAACGGTCGCTACATTTCCAAAAAGTACTTATGGGCCCAAAACGGACACGTGTGCAAAAGTTACGCTCAATTCTTCGTCCGCCGACTCTCCAAGCGTTCTAAATATACAAGTTCTCATTCTTTCAAAAAATCGCCAAAATCCCTCGTACGTCACGACGAAGTGGTGAGTTCAATCTTAAACGGTCTCTACATTTCCAAAAAGTACTTATGGGCCCAAAATGGACACCGTGTGCAAAAGTTACGCTCAATTCTTCATCCGCCGACTCTTCAAGCGTTCTAAATATGTAAAGCGCTCATTCTTTCGAAAAATGGCTAAAATCCCTCGTACGTCACGACGAAGTGGTGAGTTCAATCCAAAACGGTCGCTACATTTCCAAAAAGTACTTCTGAGCCCAAAAATGGACACCGTGTGTAAAAGTTATGCTCAATTCTTCGTACGTCGACTCTCCAAGCACTCTAAATATACAAGCGCTCATTCTTTCGAAAAATGGCTAAAATCCCTTGTACGTCACGATGAAGTGGTGAGTTCAATCCAAAACGGTCGCTACATTTCCAAAAAGTACTTCTGAGCCCAAAAATGGACACCGTGTGTAAAAGTTATGCTCAATTCTTCGTCCGTCGACTCTCCAAGCGCTCTAAATATACAAGCGCTCATTCTTTCAAAAAATGGCCAAAATCCCTCGCACGTCACGATGAAGTGGTGAGTTCAATCCAAAACGGTCGCTACATTTCCAAAAAGTACTTATGGGCCCAAAATGGACACCGTGTACAAAAGTTACGCTCAATTCTTCGTCCGCCGACTCTCCAAGCGTTCTAAATATGTAAAGCGCTCATTCTTTCAAAAAATGGCCAAAATCCCTCGCACGTCACGATGAAGTGGTGAGTTCAATCCAAAAAGGTCGCTACATTTCCAAAAAGTTCTTATGCGCCCAAAATGGACACCGCGTGCAAAAGTTACTGTCAATTCTTCGTCTGCCGACTCTCCAAGCGTTCCAAATATACAAGCACACATACTTTCAAAAAATGGCTAAAATCCCTCGTACGTCACGATGAAGTGGTGAGTTCAATCCAAAACGGTCGCTACATTTCCAAAAAGTACTTATGGTCCCAAAACGGATGCCGTGTGCAAAAGTTACGCTCAATTCTTCGTCCGTCGACTCTCCAAACGTTCTAAATATGCTAGTGCTCATTCTTTCGAAAAATGGCCAAAATCCCTCGTACGTCATGATGAAGTTGTGTGTTCAATCCAAAACGGTCGCTACATTTCCAAAAAGTACTTATGGGCCCAAAACGGACATGTGTCCAAAAGTTACGCTCAATTCTTCGTACACCGACAATCCAAGCGTTCCAAATATGCAAGTGCTCATTCTTTTGAAAAATGGCCGAAATCCCTCATTCGTCACGACGAAGTGGTGAGTTCAATCCAAAACGGTCGCTATATTTCCAAAAAGTTCTTATGGGCCCAAAATCGACGCCGGGTGCAAAAGTTACGCTCAATTCTTCGTCCACCGACTCTCCAAGCGTTCTAAATATGCAAGTGCTTATTCTTTCAAAAAATGGCCAAAATCCCTCGAACGTCACAATGAAGTGGTGAGTTCAATCCAAAACGGTCGCTACATTTCCAAAAAGTTCTTATGGGCCCAAAATGGACACCGTGTGCAAAAGTTACGCTCAATTCTTCATCCGCCGACTCTCCAAGCGTTCTCAATAAAAAGGCGATCATTCCTTCGAAAAATGGCCAAAATCACTCGTACGTCACGATGAAGTGGTGAGTTCAATCCAAAATGGTCGCTACATTTCCAAAAAGTACTTATGGGCCCAAGACGGAAGCCGTTTGCAAAACTTACGCTCAATTCTTCGTACGCCGACAATCCTAGCGTTCCAAATATGTAAGTGCCCATTCTTTCGAAAAATGGCTGAACTTCCCCATATGTCACGACGAATTGGTGAGTTCAATCCAAAACGGTCGCTACATTTCCAAAAAGTACTTATGGGTCCAAAACGGACGCCGTTTGCAAAAGTTACACTCAATTCTTCGTACGCCGACAATCCAAGCGTTCCAAATATGCAAGTGCTCATTCTTTCGAAAAATGGCCTAAATCCCTCGTACGTCACGATGAAGTGGTGAGTTCAATCCAAAAAGGTCGCTACATTTCCAAAAAGTACTTATGGGCCCAAAAACGGGCACCGTGTATAAAAGTTACGCTCAATTCTTCGTCCTTCGACTCTCCAAGCGTTCTAAATATACAAGCGCTCATTCTTTCAAAAAATGTCCAAAATCCCTCGTACGTCACGACGAAGTTGTGAGTTCAATCCAAAACGGTCGCTACATTTCCAAAAAGTACTTATGGGCCCAAAAATGGACACCGTGTGTAAAAGTGACGCTCAATTCTTCGTCCGTCGACTCTCCAAGTGTTCTAAATATATACAGGAGCTCATTTTTTCAAAAAATGGCCAAAATCCCTCGTGCGTCACGACGAAGTGGTGAGTTCAATCTAAAATGGTCGCTACTTTCCAAAAAGTACTTATGGGCCCAAAATGGACACCGTGTGCAAAAGTTACGCTCAATTCTTCGTCCCCCGACTCTCCAAGCGTTCTAAATATGTAAAGCGCTCATTCTTTCAAAAAACAGCCAAAATCCCTCGTACGTCACGAGGAAGTTGTGTGTTCAATCTAAAACGGTCTCTACATTTTCAAAAAGTACTTATGGGCCCGAAATGGACACCGTGTGCAAAAGTTACGCTCAATTCTTCGTCCGTCGACTCTCCAAGCGTTCTAATTATGCAAGTGCTCATTCTTTCGAAAAATCGCCAAAATCCCTCGTACGTCACGACGAAGTGGTGAGTTCAATCTAAAACGGTCTCTACATTTTCAAAAAGTACTTATGGGCCCAAAATGGACACCGTGTGCAAAAGTTACGCTCAATTCTTCGTCCGCCGACTCTCCAAGCATTCTAAATATGTAAATCGCTCATTCTTTCAAAAAACGGCTAAAATCCCTCGAACGTCACGATGAAGTGGTGAGTTCAATCCAAAACGGTCCCTACATTTCCAAAAAGTGCTTATGGGCCAAAAACGGACACCGTGTGCAAAAGTTACGCTCAATTCTTCGTCCGCCGACTCTCCAAGCGTTCTAAATACGCAAGTGCTCATTCTTTCGAAAAATCGCCAAAATCCCTCGTACGTCACGATGAAGTTGTGTGTTCAATCCAAAACGGTCGCTACATTTCCAAAAAGTACTTATGGGCCAAAAACGGACACGTGTGCAAAAGTTACGCTCAATTCTTCGTCCCCCGACTCTCCAAGCGTTCTAAATATGCAAGTGCTCATTCTTTCGAAAAATTGCCAAAATCCCTCGCACGTCACGACGAAGTGGTGAGTTCAATCTAAAACTGTCTCTACATTTCCAAAAAGTACTTATGGGCCCAAAATGGACACCGTGTGCAAAAGTTACGCTCAATTCTGCGTCCGCCGACTCTTCAAACGTTCTAAATATGTAAAGCGCTCATTCTTTCAAAAAATGGCTAAAATCCCTCGTACGTCACGATGTAGTGGTGAATTCAATCCAAAACGGTTGCTACATTTCCAAAAAGTTCTTATGGGCCCAAAACGGACACCGTGTGCAAAAGTTACGCTCAATTCTTCGTCCGCCGACTCTCCAGGCGTTCTCAATATACAAGCGCTCATTCCTTCGAAAAATGGCTTAACTCCCCCGCACGTCACGACGAAGTGGTGAGTTCAATCCAAAACGATCGCTACATTTCCAAAAAGTACTTATGGGACCAAAACGGACACCGCGTGCAATAGTTGCGCTCAATTCTTCGTCCGCCAACTCTCCAACCGTTCTAAATATGCAAGTGCTCATTCTTTCGAAAAATGGCCAAAATCCCTTGTACGTCACGATGAAGTGGTGAGTTCAATCCAAAACGGTCGATACATTTCCAAAAAGTTCTTATGGGCCCAAAACGGACACCGTGTGCAAAAGTTACGCTCAATTCTTCGTCCGCCGACTCTCCAATCGTTCTCAATATACAAGCGCTAGTTCGTTCGAAAAGTGGCCGAAATCCCTCGTACGTCACGATGATGTTGTGAGTTCAATCCAAAATGGTCGCTACATTTCCAAAAAGTTCTTATGGGCCCAAAATGGACATTGTGTGCAAAAGTTACGTTCAATTCTTCGTCCGCCGACTCTCCAAGCGTTCTAAATGTGCAAGTGCTCATTCTTTCAAAAAATGGCCAAAATCCCATGTACGTCACGACGAAGTGGTGAGTTCAATCCAAAACGGTCGCTACATTTCCAAAAAGTTCTTATGGGCCCAAAACGGACACCGTGTGCAAAAGTTCCGCTCAATTCTTCGTACGCCAACTCTCCAAGCGTTCTAAATACGCAAGTGCTCATTTTTTCGAAAAATCGCTAAAATCCCTCGTACGTCACGACGAAGTGGTGAGTTCAATCCAAAACGGTCGCTACATTTCCAAAAAGT
>NW_019267621.1:0-5553 GCF_002742605.1 Olea europaea var. sylvestris
AACGAACCCGAAGATATCACTAAATGAAAAATCCCTTTTCATTGGCTCGATTCCAATCGAATCAGACTAGCAGTTCGCCAAAAAATGCACAAACCTGAAGTTATCATGAAATGAAAAAAAGCTTTTTATTGGTTCGATTCCAATTGAATTAGACTATCAATTCGCCAAAAACGAACAATCCCGAAGTTATAATGAAATCAAAATCCACTTTTCATTGGCTCGATTCCAATCGATTTAGACTACCAATTCACCAAAAACGAACAAACCCGAAGTTATCATCAAAATGAAAAACCACTTTTCATTGGTTCGATTCCAATCGATTTAGACTAGAAATTATCCAAAAATGAAGAAACCCGAAGTTATCCTAAAATGACAAACCACATTTCATTGGCTCGATTCCAAACGAATTAGACTACCAATTCACCAAAACGATCGAACTCGAAGTTATCACGAAATCAATAGACACTTTTCATTGGCTCGATTCCAATCGATTTAGACTAGCAATTCACCGAAAACAAACAAATCGAAAGTTATCACGAAATGAAAAACCCCTTTTCATTGGCCGATTCCAATCGAATTAGACTAGTAGTTCCCCAAAAACGAACAAACCTGAAGTTGTAATGAAATGAAAAACAACTTTTTATTGGCTCGATTCCAATTGAATTAGACTAGCAATTCACCAAAAACGAACAAACCCAAAGTTATAATAAAATTAAAATCCACTTTTCATTGGCTCGATCCCAATCGATTTAGACTAGCAATTCGCCAAAAATGAACAGACCCAAAGTTATCATGAATTCAAAAACTAATTTTCATTGTCTCGATTCCAATCGATTTAGACTAGCAATTCGCCAAAAATGAACAGACCCAAAGTTATCATGAATTCAAAAACTAATTTTCATTGTCTCGATTCCAATCGATTTAGACTAGCAATTCGCCAAAAATGAACAGACCCAAAGTTATCATGAATTCAAAAACTAATTTTCATTGTCTCGATTCCAATCGATTTAGACTAGCAATTCGCCAAAAATGAACAGACCCAAAGTTATCATGAATTCAAAAACTAATTTTCATTGTCTCGATTCCAATCGATTTAGACTAGCAATTCGCCAAAAATGAACAGACCCAAAGTTATCATGAATTCAAAAACTAATTTTCATTGTCTCGATTCCAATCGATTTAGACTAGCAATTCGCCAAAAATGAACAGACCCAAAGTTATCATGAATTCAAAAACTAATTTTCATTGTCTCGATTCCAATCGATTTAGACTAGCAATTCGCCAAAAATGAACAGACCCAAAGTTATCATGAATTCAAAAACTAATTTTCATTGTCTCGATTCCAATCGATTTAGACTAGCAATTCGCCAAAAATGAACAGACCCAAAGTTATCATGAATTCAAAAACTAATTTTCATTGTCTCGATTCCAATCGATTTAGACTAGCAATTCGCCAAAAATGAACAGACCCAAAGTTATCATGAATTCAAAAACTAATTTTCATTGTCTCGATTCCAATCGATTTAGACTAGCAATTCGCCAAAAATGAACAGACCCAAAGTTATCATGAATTCAAAAACTAATTTTCATTGTCTCGATTCCAATCGATTTAGACTAGCAATTCGCCAAAAATGAACAGACCCAAAGTTATCATGAATTCAAAAACTAATTTTCATTGTCTCGATTCCAATCGATTTAGACTAGCAATTCGCCAAAAATGAACAGACCCAAAGTTATCATGAATTCAAAAACTAATTTTCATTGTCTCGATTCCAATCGATTTAGACTAGCAATTCGCCAAAAATGAACAGACCCAAAGTTATCATGAATTCAAAAACTAATTTTCATTGTCTCGATTCCAATCGATTTAGACTAGCAATTCGCCAAAAATGAACAGACCCAAAGTTATCATGAATTCAAAAACTAATTTTCATTGTCTCGATTCCAATCGATTTAGACTAGCAATTCGCCAAAAATGAACAGACCCAAAGTTATCATGAATTCAAAAACTAATTTTCATTGTCTCGATTCCAATCGATTTAGACTAGTAATTCGCCAAAATTGAACAAATCCGAAGTTATCATGAAATGAAAAACCACTTTTCTTTGGCTCGATTCCCATCGAATCAGACATGCAATTCACCAACAAAGAACAAACCCGAAGTTATCATAAAATGAAAAATGACTTTTCATTGGCTCGATTTCAATCGATTTAGACTAGCAATTCGCCAAAAATGAACAAACCCGAAGTTATCAAGAAATCAAAAGCCACTTTTCATTGGCTCGCTTCCAGTCAAATTAGACTAGAAATCCGCCAAAAACGAACGAACTCGAAGTTATCACGAAATGAAAAACCCCTTTTCTTTGGCTCGATTCCAATCGAATTAGACTAGTAGTTCGCCAAAAATGAACAAACCTGAAGTTATCACGAAATGAAAAACCCCTTTTCTTTGGCTCGATTCCAATCGAATTAGACTAGTAGTTCGCCAAAAATGAACAAACCCGAAGTTATCATGAAATCAAAACTCACTTTTCATTGGCTCGATTCCAGTCAAATTAGACTAGCAATCCGCCAAAAACGAACGAACTCGAAGTTATCACGAAATGAAAAACCCCTTTTCTTTGGCTCGATTCCAATCGAATTAGACTAGTAGTTCGCCAAAAATGAACAAACCTGAAGTTATCACGAAATGAAAAACAACTTTTTATTGGCTCGATTCCAATTGAATTAGACTAGCAATTTGCCAAAAATGAACAAACCCAAAGGTATAATAAAATTAAAATCCACTTTTCATTGGCTCGATCCCAATCGATTTAGACTAGCAATTCGCCAAAAACGAACAAACTTGAAGTTATCATGAAATGAAAGACCACTTTTCTTTGGCTCGATTCCAATCGAATTAGACATGTAATTCGCCAAGAATGAACAAACCTAGAGTAATCATGAAATCAAAAGTCACTTTTCATTGGCTCAATTCCAATCGATTTAGACTAGCAATTCGCCAAAAATGAACAAACCCGAAGTTATCAAGAAATCAAAAGCCCCTTTTCATTGGTTCGATTCCAATCGAATTGGACTAGCAGTTCGCCAAAAACGAACAAATCTGAAGTTGTCATGGAATCAAAAGCCACTTTTATTTGGCTCTATTCCAATCGAATTAGACAAGCAATTCGCTAAAAATGAACAAAATCGAAGTTATCTTGAAATCCAAAAACACTTTTCATTAGCTCGATTCCAATCGAATTAGACTAGTAATTTGCCAAAAATGAACAAACCCGAAGTTATCATGAAATCAAAAACCACTTTTCATTGGCTCAATTCCAATCGAATTGGACTACCAATTCGCCAAAAATGAACAAAATCGAAGTTATCATGAAATGAAAAACCACTTTTCTTTGACTCGATTCCAATTGAATTAGACTAGCAAGTCGCTAAAAATGAACAAATCCGAAGTTATCAAGAAATCAAAAGCCACTTTTCATTGGCTCGGTTCCAATCGAATTAGATAGCAATTCACGAAAAATGAATAAACCGAAGTTGTCATGAAATCAAAAGCCACTTTTCATTGGCTCGGTTCCAATCGAATTAGACGATGAATTCGCCAAAAATGAATAAAACCGAAGTTATCAAGAAATCAAAAGCCACTTTTAATTGGCTCGATTCCAATCGAATTAGACTAGCAAATTGCCAAAAAGAACAAACCCGAGATTATCATGAAATCAAAAACCACTTTTCATCGGCTCGATTCCAATCAAATTAGACTAGCAATTCGCAAAAAATGAACAAATCCGAAGTTACCATGAAATCAAAAACCACGAAGTTACCATGAAATCAAAAACCACTTTTCATCGGCTCGATTCTAATCGAATTAGACTAGCAATTCGCTAAAAATGAACAAACCCGAAGTTATCATGAAATCAAAAACCACTTTTCATTGGCTCGACTCCAATCGAGTTAGACTAGAATTTCGCAAAAAACACACAAACCCGAAGATATCATGAAATCAAAAACAACTTTTCATTGGCTCAATTCCGATCGAATTAGACAAGCAATTCTCCAAAAATGAAGAAACCCGAAGTTATCATGAAATCAAACACCACTTCTCACTAGCTCGAATACAATGGAATTAGACAAGCAATTCGCAAAAAATGAACAAACTCGAAGTTATCATGAAATCAAAAACCAATTTTCAGTGGCTTGATTCTAATCGAATTAGACTAGCAATTCGCCAAAACGAACAGACCCGAAGTTATCATGAAATCAAAATCAACGTTTCATTAGCTCGATTCCAATCGAATTAGACTAGCAATTTGCCAAAAATGAACAAATCCGAAGTTATCTGGAAATCAAAAACCACTTTTCATTAGCTCGATTCCAATCGAATTAGACTAGAAATTCCCCAAAAAAGAGTAAATCCGAAGTTATCATGAAATCAAAAACCACATTTCATTAGCTCGATTCCAATCGAATTAGACTAGCTATTCGCTAAAATGAACAAACTCGAAGTTATCATGAAATCAACAGCCAATTTTCATTGGCTCGATTCCATTCGATTTAGACTAGCAATTTGCCAAAATGAAAAAGCCCGAAGTTATCATGAAATGAAAAGCCACTTTTCATTGACTCGATTCAAATCGAATTAGACGAGCAATTCGCCAAAAATGAACAAACCTGAAGATATCATGAAATAAAAAAAAACTTTTCATTGGCTCGATTCCAATCAAATTAGACTAGCAATTCGCTAAAAATGAAAAAATCCGAAGTTATCACGAAATCAAAAACCACTTTTCATTGACTCGACTCCAATCAAATTAGACTAGAAATTCGCAAAAATCACACAAACCCGAAGATATCAAGAAATGAAAAACAACTATTCATTGGCTCGATTTCGATCTAATTAGACTAGCGATTCGCCAAAAATGAAGAAACTCGAAGTTATCATGAAATAAAAAACCACTTTTCATTGGCTCAGTTCCAATGGAATTAGACTAGCAATTCGCCAAAATGAACAAACTCGAAGTTATCATGAAATCAAAAACCACTTTCCATTAGCTCGATTCCAATCGAATTAGTCTAGAAATTCGCCAAAAAAGAGCAAATTCGAAATTATCGTGAAATCAAAGACCACTTTTCATTAGCTCGATACCAATCGAATTGGACTAGCAATACGCCAAAACGAACAAACCCGAAGTTATCATGAAATCAAAGCCACTTTTCATTGGATCGATTCCATTCAATTTAGACTAGCAATTCGGCGAAAATGAAAAAATCTGAAGTTACCATGAAATCAGAAACCACGTTTCATTAGCTCGATTCCAATCTAATTAGACTAGCAATCCGCCAAAAATGAACAAATCTGAAGTTATCATGAAATCAAAAACCGCGTTTCAATAGCTCGATTCAAATTGAATTAGACTAGCAATTAGCCAAAAATGAACAAACCCGAAGCTATCATGAAATCAAAAACAACTTTTCATTGGCTCGACTCCAATCGAATTAGACTAGCAATTTGCCAAAAAATGAACAAACCCGAAGATATCATGAAATCAAAGA
>NW_019267622.1:0-5165 GCF_002742605.1 Olea europaea var. sylvestris
GCTCGATTCCAATCGAATTAGACTAGCATTTCGCCAAAAACGAACAAACCCGAAGTCATCATGAAATTAAAAACCACTTTTCAAAAACCACTTTTTATTGGCTCGATTCCAATCGAATTAGACTAGCATTTCGCCAAAAACGAACAAACCCGAAGTCATCATGAAATTAAAAACCACTTTTCATTGGCTCGATTGAAGTTATCATGAAATTAAAAATGACTTTTCATTGGCTCGATTCCAGTCGAATTAAACTAGCAATTTACCAAAGATGAACGAACCCGATGTTGTCATGAAATCAAAAACTACTTTTCGTTGGCTCAATTCCAATCGAATTAGACTAGCATTTCGCAAAAAATAAACAAACCCGAAGTTATCTTGTAATCAAAAACCACTTTTCATTGGTTCGATTCCAATCGAATTAGTCTAGCATTTCTCCAAAAACGAACAAACTCAAAGTTATCATGAAATCGAAAGCCTTTTTTCATTGGCTCGATTACAATCCAATTAGACTAGCAATTCGCCAAAAACGAAAAAACCCGAAGTTATAATGAAATCAAAAACCACTTTTTAATCGCTCGATTCCAATCGAATTAGGCAAGCAATTTGCTGAAAACGATCAAACCCGAAGTTGTCATGAAATCGAAAACCACCTTCCATTGGCTCGAATCCAATAGAACTGGACTTGCAATTTGCGAAAGACGAACAAACCCGAAGTTATCATGAAATCGAAAGCCATTTTTCATTAGGTCGATTCTAATCGAATAAGACTAGCAATTCGCTAAAAATGAACAAACCCGAAGTTATCATGAAATCATAACCACTTTTCATTAGCTCGATTCCAATCGAATTAGACTAGCAATTCATCGAAAACGATCCAACCCGATGTTTTCATGAAATCAAAAACCACATTTCGTTGGCCCGATTCCAATCGAATTACACTAGCAATTCGCCAAAAAGAACAAACCCGAAGTTATCATGAAATCAAAAACCACTTTTCATTCGCTAGATTCCAATCGAATTAGACTAGTATTTCTCCAGAAACGAACAAACCCGAAGTTTTCATGAAATCAAAAACCACTTTTCATTAGCTCGATTCCAATCGAATTAGACTAGCAATTCGCCAAAAATTACTAACCCGAAGTTATCACCAAATCAAAAACCACTTTTCATTGGCTCGATTCCAATCGAATGAGACTAGTCTCCAAAAATGAACAAGCCCGAAGTTGTCATGAAATCAAAAACAACTTTTCATTGGCTGGATTCCAATCGAATTGGACTAGCAATTTGTCGAAAATGATCAAACCCGA
Organism: Olea europaea var. sylvestris; assembly: GCF_002742605.1. Lineage (NCBI taxonomy): Eukaryota > Viridiplantae > Streptophyta > Magnoliopsida > Lamiales > Oleaceae > Olea > Olea europaea. Next base: position 1,308 of record NW_019267622.1, read on the forward strand.
AGTTATCATGAAATGGAAAACCACTTTTCATTGGCTCGATTCCAACCGAATTAGACTAGCAATTTTTCAAAAACGATTAAACCTGAAGTTATTATGAAATCGAAAGCCACTTTTTATTAGCTCGATTCCAATCGAATTAGACTAGCATTTCACCCAAAATGGTCAAACCCGAAGTTATTATGAAATCAAAAATCCTCTTTTCTTTGGCTCGATTCCAATCGAATTGGACTAGCAATTTGCCGAAAATGATCAAACCCGAAGTTATCATGAAATCGAAAACCACTTTCATTGGCTCGATTCCAACTGAATTAGACAAGCAATTTTTCGAAAACGATTAAAGCCGAAGTTATCATGAAATCAAAAACCACTTTTCATTGGCTCGATTCCAATCGAATTAGACTAGCAACTAGCCGAAAATGAACAAATCCGAAGTTATCATGAAATCAAAAATCACTTTTCATTAGCTCGATTCCAATCGAATTAGACTGGTAATTTGCCGAAAATGATCAAACCCGAAGTTATCATGAAATCAAAAATCTCTTTTCATTGGCTCTATTCCAATCGAATTAGGGTTGCAATTTGCCAAAGACGAACAAACCCGATGTTGTCAAGAAATCAAAAACTACTTTTCATTGGCTCGATTCCAATCGAATTAGACTAGCATTTCGCAAAAAATGAACAAACCCGAATATATCATGAAATCAAAAACTACTTTTCATTGGTTCGATTCCAATCGAATTAGACTAGCATTTCTCCCAAAATGAACAAACTCGAAGTTATCATGAAATCGAAAGCCTTTTTTCATTGGCTTGATTCCAATCCAATTAGACTAGCAATTCACGAAAAACGAAAAAACCCGAAGTTATAATGAAATCAAAAACCACTTTTTAATCGCTCGATTCCAATCGAATTAGACAAGCAATTTGCTGAAAACGATCAAACCCGAAGTTGTCATGAAATCAAAAACCACTTTCCATTGGCTCGATTCCAATAGAATTAGACTTGCAATTTGCCAAAGACGAACAAACCCGAAGTTATCATGAAATTGAAAGCCACTTTTCGTTAGGTCGATTCTAATCGAACAAGACTAGCAATTCACCAAAAATAAACAAACCCGAAGTTATCATGAAATCTTAACCACTTTTCATTGGCTCGATTTTAATCGAATTAGAGTAGCAATTCACCGAAAACGATCCAACCCGAAGTTTTCATGAAATCAAAAACCACATTTCGTTGGCTCGATTCCAATTGAATTAGACTAGCAATTCGCCAAAAAAAACAAATCCGAAGTTATCATGAAATCAAAAACCACTTTTCATTCGCTCGATTCCAATCGAATTACACTAGCATTTCTCCGAAACGAACAAACCCAAAGTTATCATGAAATCGAAAACCACTTTTCATTGACTCGATTCTAATCGAATTGGACTAGCAATAAGCTGAAAACGATCAAATCCGAACTTTTCATGAACTCAAAAATCACTTTTCATTGGCTCGTTTAGAATCGAATTAGACTGGCGATTCGTCGTAAATGATCAAACCCGAAGTTTTCAGGAAATGAAAAACCACTTTTCATTGGCTCGATTCCAATCGAATTAGACTATCGATTCACCGAAAACGATCAAACCCGAAGCTTTCATAAAATCAAAAACCACTTTTCATTCACTCGATTCCAATCGAATTAGACTAGCAATTCGCCAAAAAGAAAAAAGCCGAAGTTATCATGAAATCAAAAACCACTTTTCATTTGCTCGATTCCAATCGAATTAGACTAGCATTTCTCCAAAAACGAACAAACTCGAAGTTATCATGAAATCAAAACCACTTTGCATTGCCTCAATTCCAATCGAATTAGACTAGCAATTCACCGAAAATGATCCAACCCAAAGTTTTCATGAAATCAAAAACCACATTTCGTTGGCTCGATTCCAATCGAATTAGACTAGCAATTCACAAAAAAGAACAAACCTAAAGTTATCATGAAATCAAAAACCGCTTTTCATTCGCTCGATTCCAATCGAATTAGACTAGCATTTCTCCAAAAATGAACAAACCCGAAGTTATCATGAAATCAAAAACCACTTTTCATTCGATCGATTCCAATTGAATTAGACTAGCAATTCACCGAAAACGATCAAACCCGAAGTTTTCATGAAATCAAAAACCACTTTTCATTGGCACGATTCCAATCGAATTAGACTAGTAATTCGCCAAAAATAACTAACCCGAAGTTATCACTAAATCAAAAATCTCTTTTCATTGGCTCGATTCCAATCCAATTAGACTAGCATTTCTCCGAAAATGAACAAATCCGAAATTATCATGAAATCAAAAACCACTTTTCATTGGCTCGATTCCAATCGAATTGGACTAGCAATTTGTCGAAAATGATCAAATCCGAAGTTATCATGAAATGGAAAACCACTTTTCATTGGCTCGATTCCAATCGAATTAGACTAGCAATTTTTCAAAAACGATCAAACCTGAAGTTATTATGAAATCGAAAGCCACTTTTTATTGGCTCGATTCCAATCGAATTAGACTAGCAATTCACCGAAAATGGTCAAACCCGAAGTTATCATGAAATCAAAAACCACTTTTCATTGGCTAGATTCCAACCGAATTAGACTAGCAATTTTTCGAAAACGATCAAACCCGAGGTTATCATGAAATTGAAAGCCACTTTTTATTGGCTCGATTCCAATCGAATTAGACTAGCAATTCACCTAAAATGATCAAACCCGAAGTTATCATGAAATCAAAAACCACTTTTCATTGGCTCGATTCCAATCGAATTAGACTAGCAATTTGCCGAAAACGAACAAACCCGAAGTTATCATGAAATCAAAAATCACTTTTCATTGGCTCGATTCCAATCGAATTAGACTGGCAATTCACCGAAAATGATCAAACCTGAAGTTTTTCGGAAGTGAAGAACCACTTTTCATTGGCTCAATTCCAATCGAATTAGACTATCAATTCACCGAAAACGATCAAACCCAAAGCTTTCATAAAATCAAAAACCACTTTTCATTCGCTCGATTCCAATCAAATCAGACTAGTAATTAACCAAAAAGAACAAACCAGAAGTTATCATGTAAGCAAAAATCACTTTTCATTGGCTCGATTCCAATTGAATTAAACTAGTATTTTACCGAAAAGGAACAAACCCAAATTTATCATGAAATCAAAAACCAATTTTCATTGGCTCGATTCCAATCGAATTGGACTAGCAATAAGCCGAAAACGATCAAACCCGAAGTTATCATGAAATCAAAAACCGCTTTTCATTGGCTCTATTCCAATCGAATTAGACTTACAATTTTCTTAAACGATCAAATCTAAAGTTATCATGAAATCAAAAATCACTTTTCATTGGCTCGATTCCAATCGAATTAGACTAGCACTTTGCCAAAAACAAACAACGCCGAAGTTATCATGAAATCAAAAACCACTTTTCATTGGCTCGATTCCAATCGAATTAAACTAGCAATTTGCCCAAGACGAACAAACCTGATGTTGTCATGAAATCAAAAACTACTTTTCATTGGCTCGATTCCAATCGAATTAGACTACCATTTCGCAAAAAATGAACAAACCCGAAGTTATCATGAAATCAAAAACCACTTTTCATTGGTTCGATTCCAATCGAATTAGACTAGCATTTCTCCAAAAAAGAACAAACTCGAAGTTCTCATGAAATCGAAAGCCTTTTTTCGTTGGCTTGATTCCAATCCAATTAGACTAGCAATTCGCCCAAAACGAAAAAACCCGAAGTTATAATGAAATCAAAAGCCACTTTTTAATCGCTCGATTCCAATCGAATTAGACAAGCAATTTGCTGAAAATGATCAAACC
>NW_019267622.1:5402-5553 GCF_002742605.1 Olea europaea var. sylvestris
ATTTTCGTTGGTTCGATTCCAATCGAATTAGACTAGCAATTCACCAAAAACGATCCAACCCGAAGTTTTCATGAAATCAAAAACCACTTTTCATTCGCTCGATTCCGATCGAATTAGACTAGCATTTCTCCAAAAACGAACAAACCCGAAG
>NW_019267623.1:0-5552 GCF_002742605.1 Olea europaea var. sylvestris
TATACAACAGGGTAATGTCACGTGACAAAGTGTAAACTAATGTGTGTACACCATAGTGTACTTGTCGCAAGGTTCTTATCGATCGAACTTTGCAATTTGTACACAAATTTTTGACACGTTGTTTGACACTTGTATTGTTGTCAAGTGTCAATTGGATGAGAAAACTGTTTGAAATTTAAACTGACCAACAGGATAATGTCATGTGACAAAGTGTAAACAAAAGTGGGCACTATATGTACATGTAGCAAGATTCTTACCGATTGAATTTTGCTATTTGCACACTGATTTTTGACACGTTGTTAGACACTTGCATTGTTGTCAAGTGTCAATCGGATGGGAAAACTTTTATTTGTACTCTGATTTTTGATATGTTGTTTCATAATTATATTGTTGTCGAGTGTCAATTGGATAGGAAAACTGTTTGAAATATAAACTGTCCAACAGGGTAATGTCATGTGGCAAAGTGTAAACTAAAGTTTACACCATAGTGTACATGTAGCAAGGTTCTTACCAATTGAACTTTGCTATTTGCACACGGATTTTTGACACGTTATTTGACACTTGCATTGTTGTCAAGTGTCAATTGGATGGGAAAACTGCTATTTGTACTTTGATTTTTGATACGTTGTTTGATACTTGCATTGTTGTCGAGTGTCAATTGGATGAAAAACCTATTTGAAATTTAAACAGTTCAATAGGGTAATGTCACGTGGCAAAGTGTGAACTAAAGTGTACACCATAGTGTACATGTAGCAAGGTTCTTACCGATTGAATTTTGCTATCTGTACACTGATTTTCAAAACATTGTTTGACACTTAAATTGTTGTCAAGTGCCAATTAGGTGAGAAAACTGTTTGAAATTTAAATTGTCCAACAGGGTAATGTCACTTGGCAAATTGTAGACTAAAGTGTACACCATAATGTACATGCAGCAAGGTTCTTATTGATTGAACTTTGCTGTTTGTACACTGATTTTTGATACGTTGTTTGACACTTTCATTATTTTCAAGGGTCAATTGGATGGAAAAACTGTTTGAAATTTAAATTGTCCAGTAGGGTAGTATCACATGGCAAAATGTAAACTAAAGTGTACTCCATAGTGTACATGTCGCAGGGTTCTTATCGATCGAAATTTGAAATTTGTACACTGATTTTTGACACGTTGTTTGACACTTGTATTGATGTCATGTGTCAATTGGATGGGAAAACTGTTTGAAATTTAAACTGTCTAATAGGGTAATGTCACGTGGCAAAGTGTGAACTAAAGTGTACACTATATGTACATGTAGGAAGGTTCTTACCGATTGAACTTTGCTATTTGCACACTAATTTTTGACACATTGTTAAATACTTGTGCTGTTGTCAAATGTCAATTGGATGGAAAAATTGCTATTTATACTTTGATTTTTGATACGTTGTTTGATACTTGCATTGTAGTCGAGTGTCAATTTGATGGGAAAACTGTTTGACATTTAAACTGTCCAACAGGGTAATGTCACATGGTAAATTGTAAACTAAAGTATACACCACAGTGTATATGTAGCAAGGTTGTTACCGATTAAAATTTGCTATTTGTACACTAATTTTGGACACGTTATTTCACACATACATTGTAGTCAAGTGTAAATTGGATGGGAAAACTGTTGGAAATTTAAACTATCCAACAAGGTAACGACACGTGGCGATGTGTAAACTATAGTGTACATGTAGCAAGGTCCTTACGGATTGAATTTTGCTATTGGTACACTGATTTTTGACACGTTGTTTGACACTTGCATTGTTGTAAAGTGTCAATTGGATGGAAAAACTATTTGAAATATAAATTGTCCAACAAGGTAATGTCACTTGGCAAATTGTAAACTAAAGTGTACACCATAGTGCACATGTAGCAAGGTTCTTACTGATTGAACTTTGCCATTCGTACACTGATTTTTGACACATTGTTTGACACTTGCATTGTTGTTAAGTGTCAATTGGATGGGAAAACCATTCAAAATTTAAAATGTCCAACAGGGTAATGTCAGGTGGTAAAGTGTAAATTAAAGTGTACACCATAGTGTCCATGTAGCAAGGTCCTTACCGATTAAACTTTACTATTTGTACACTGATTTTTGACACATTGTTTGACACTTGCATTGTTGTCAGGGGTCAATTGGATGGAAAAATAGTTTGAAATTTATACTGTCCAGCAGGGTAGTGTCACATGGCGAAGTGTAAATTAAAGTGTACTCCATAGTGTACATGTCGCAAGGTTCTTAATGATTGAACTTTGCGATTTGTACACTGATTTTTGACACATTGTTTGGCACTTGTTTTTGTTTTCAAGTGTCAATTGGATGGAAAAATAGTTTGAAATTTAAACTATCCAACAGGACAATGTCACGTGACAAAGTGTAAACTAAAGTGTACACCATAGCGTAAATGTAGGAAGGTCCTTACTGATTGAACTATGGTATTTGTACACTTATTTTTGACACGTTGTTTGACACTTGCATTGTTTTTAAGTGTCACTGGGATGGGAAAACTGCTTGAAAATAAAACTATCCAATAGGGTAATGTCATGTGGCAATGTGTAAACTAAAGTGTACACCATAGTGTACTTATGACAAGATTCTTACTGATTGAACTTTGCTATTTGTAACGTTGTTTGACACTTGCACTGTTGTCAAGTGTCAATTGGATGGAAAAATTGTTTGAAATTTAAAATATCCAACAGGGTAATGTCACGTGAGAATCTGTAAACTAAAGTGTACACCATAGTGCACATGTCGCAAAGTTCTTACCGATTGAACTTTGCTATTTGTACCCTGATTTTTGACACGTTGTTTGACACTTGCATTGTTGTCGGGTGTCAATTTGATGGAAAAACTGTTGGAGATTTAAACTGTCCAACAGGATAATTTCTCATGGCAAAGTGTAAACTAAAGTGTACACCATGGTATTTATGTAGCAGGGTTCTTACCGATTGAACTTTGCTATTTGTACACTGATTTTTGATACGTTGGTCAACACTTACATTATTGTCAAATGTCAATTGGATGGGAAAATTGATTCAAAATTAAACTGTCCAACAGAGTAATGTCACATGGAAAATGGTAAACTAAAGTGTACACCATAGTGTACATGTATCAAGGTTCTTATCGATTGAACTTTGCTATTTGTACATTGATTTTTGGCACGTCGCTTGACAGTTGTATTGTTGTCAAGTGTCAATTGAATGGAAAAACTATTTGAAATGTAAAATGTCCAACAGGGTAATGTCACGTGGCAAATTGTAATCTAAAGTGTACACCATAGTGTACATGTGGCAAGGTTCTTACCGATTGAACTTTGCTATTTGTACACTGATTTTCGACTCGTTGTTGGACACTTGCGCTGTTGTTAAGTGTCAATTTGATGGGAAACTATTTGAAATTTAAGTTGTCCAACAGGGTAATGTCACGTAGCAAAGTGTAACCTAAAGTGTACACTATTGTGTACATGTCGCAAGATTTTTACCGATTGAACTTTGCTATTTGTACACTGATTTTTGACACATTGTTGGACAATTGCATTGTTGTCGTGTCAATTGGATGGAAAAGATGTTTGAAATTTAAACTTTCCAACAGGGTAATGTCACGTGAAAAAGTGTAAACTGAAGTTTACACCATAATGTACATGTAGCAAGGTTCTTACTGATTGAACTTTCCTATTTGTACACTGATTTTTGACACATTGTTTGACCCTTGCATTGTTGTCAAATGTCAATTGGATGGAAAGTTATCTAAAATTTAAATTGTCCAACAGGATAATGTCATGTGGTAAAGTGAAAAACTAAAGTGTACATGTAGCAAGGTTCATACCGATTGAACTTTGCTATTTGTACACTTATTTTTAACACGTTGTTTGACACTCGAATTGTTGTCAAGTGTCAATTGGATGGGAAAACAATTTGAAATTTAAACTGTCCAACAAAGTAATGTCATATGGCGAGGTGTAAACTAAAGTGTATACCATAGTGTACATGTAGCATGGTCCTTACGGATTGAACTTTGTTATTTGTATACTGATTTTTGTAACGTTGTTTGACACTTACATTGTTGTCAAGTGTCAATTAGATGGGAAAACTGTTTAAAATTTAAAATGTCCAACAGGATAATGTCACGTGAGAAAGTGTATACTAAAGTGTACACCATAGTGTACATGTCGCAAAGTTCTTACCGATTGAACTTTTCTACTCGTACACTGATTTTTGACACGTTGTTTGACAATTGCATTGTTGTTAGCTATCAATTTGATGGAAAAATTGTTTGAGATTTAAACTGTCTAATAGGGTAATTTCACGTGGCAAAGTGTAAATTAAAGTGTACACCACGGTATATATGAAGTAAGGTTCTTACTGATTGAATATTGTTATTTGTACATTAATTTTTGACGCGTTGTTCGACACTTGCATTATTATCAAGTGTCGATTGGATGGAAAAATTGATTCAAAATTAAACTGTCCAATAGAGTAATGTCACGTGGCAAATTGTAAACTAAAGTGTACACCATACTGTACATGTAGCAAGGTTCTTATCGATTGAACTTTGCTATTTGTACACTGATTTTTGACACGTTGTTTGATAGTTGCATTGTTGTCAAGGGTCAACTGGATGGAGAAACTGTTTGAAATTTAAATTGTCCAACAGGGTAATGTCACGTGGCAAAGTGTAAACTAAAGTGTACACCATAGTGTACATGTGGCAAGGTTCTTACCGATTGACCATTGCTATTTGTACACTGATTTTTGAGATGTTGTTCGACACTTACATTGTTGTCAAGTGTCAATTGGATGGAAAAACTGTTTCCAATTTAAACTGTCCTATAGGAAAATGTCACGTGGCAAAGTGTAAACTAAAGTGTACACCATAGTATACATGTGGCAAGGTTCTTACAGATTGAACTTTGCTATTTGCACACTGATTTTTGACACGTTGTTCGACACTTGCATTGTTGTCAAGTGTCAATTGGATGGAAAAAATTATTTTAAATTTTAAATGTCCAACAGGGTAATGTCACGTGAGAAAGTGTAAACTAAAGTGTACACCATTGTGCACATGTCGCAAGGTTCTTACCGATTGAACTTTGCTATTTGTATACTGATTTTGAGCACGTTGTTTGACACTTGCATTGTTGTCATGTATCAATTGGATGGGAAAACTGTTCGAAATTTAATCTGTCCAACAGGGTAATGTCACGTGAAAAAATGTAAACTAAATTGTACACCATAATGTACATGTCCCAAGGTTCTTAACAATTGAACTTTGCTATTTGTATACTGATTTTTGGCACCTTTTTTTACACTTACATTGTTGCCAAGTGTCAATTGGATGGAAAAATTGTTTGAAATTTAAATTGTCCGGCAATGTAATGTCACGTGGTAAAGCTTAAAGTAAAGTGTGCACACCATAGAGTACATGTAGCAAGGTTCTTACCGATTGAATTTTTCTATTTGTACACTAATTTTTGACACGTTGTTTGACACTTGCATTGCTGTCAAGTGTCAATTGGATGGGAAAATTGTTTGGAAT
>NW_019267624.1:0-5552 GCF_002742605.1 Olea europaea var. sylvestris
AATGACGAAATTGCCCCCGGCTCGATTTTTGTTTCCGATCAACCTGTCAAATTTGAGCCCATCCCGACACAGTCGAGAAAAATAACGAAATTGCCATCGGCGCGATTTTTATTTCCGATCAAACTGCCAAATTTCAGCAAATTCCGACAAAGTCCAGAAAATTGACGAAATTGCCACCGGCGCGGTTTTTGTTTCCGATCAACCAGTCAAATTTCAGCCAATTCCGACACAGTCGAGAAAAATGACGAAATTATACCCGACGCAATTTTTGTTCCCGATCGACCAGTCAAATTTTAGCCCATTCCGACAAAGTCGAGAAAAAAATCACGAAATTGCCCCCGGCGCGATTTTTATTTCCGATCAAACTACCAAATTTCAGCCAATTCCGACACAGTCGAGAAAAATGACGAAATTATACCCGACGCAATTTTTGTTCCCGATCGACCAGTCAAATTTTAGCCCATTCCGACAAAGTCGAGAAAAAAATCACGAAATTGCCCCCGGCGCGATTTTTATTTCCGATCAAACTACCAAATTTCAGCCAATTCCGACACAGTCGAGAAAAATGACGAAATTATACCCGACGCAATTTTTGTTCCCGATCGACCAGTCAAATTTTAGCCCATTCCGACAAAGTCGAGAAAAAAATCACGAAATTGCCCCCGGCGCGATTTTTATTTCCGATCAAACTACCAAATTTCAGCCAATTCCGACACAGTCGAGAAAAATGACGAAATTATACCCGACGCAATTTTTGTTCCCGATCGACCAGTCAAATTTTAGCCCATTCCGACAAAGTCGAGAAAAAAATCACGAAATTGCCCCCGGCGCGATTTTTATTTCCGATCAAACTACCAAATTTCAGCCAATTCCGACACAGTCGAGAAAAATGACGAAATTATACCCGACGCAATTTTTGTTCCCGATCGACCAGTCAAATTTTAGCCCATTCCGACAAAGTCGAGAAAAAAATCACGAAATTGCCCCCGGCGCGATTTTTATTTCCGATCAAACTACCAAATTTCAGCCAATTCCGACACAGTCGAGAAAAATGACGAAATTATACCCGACGCAATTTTTGTTCCCGATCGACCAGTCAAATTTTAGCCCATTCCGACAAAGTCGAGAAAAAAATCACGAAATTGCCCCCGGCGCGATTTTTATTTCCGATCAAACTACCAAATTTCAGCCAATTCCGACACAGTCGAGAAAAATGACGAAATTATACCCGACGCAATTTTTGTTCCCGATCGACCAGTCAAATTTTAGCCCATTCCGACAAAGTCGAGAAAAAAATCACGAAATTGCCCCCGGCGCGATTTTTATTTCCGATCAAACTACCAAATTTCAGCCAATTCCGACACAGTCGAGAAAAATGACGAAATTATACCCGACGCAATTTTTGTTCCCGATCGACCAGTCAAATTTTAGCCCATTCCGACAAAGTCGAGAAAAAAATCACGAAATTGCCCCCGGCGCGATTTTTATTTCCGATCAAACTACCAAATTTCAGCCAATTCCGACACAGTCGAGAAAAATGACGAAATTATACCCGACGCAATTTTTGTTCCCGATCGACCAGTCAAATTTTAGCCCATTCCGACAAAGTCGAGAAAAAAATCACGAAATTGCCCCCGGCGCGATTTTTATTTCCGATCAAACTACCAAATTTCAGCCAATTCCGACACAGTCGAGAAAAATGACGAAATTATACCCGACGCAATTTTTGTTCCCGATCGACCAGTCAAATTTTAGCCCATTCCGACAAAGTCGAGAAAAAAATCACGAAATTGCCCCCGGCGCGATTTTTATTTCCGATCAAACTACCAAATTTCAGCCAATTCCGACACAGTCGAGAAAAATGACGAAATTATACCCGACGCAATTTTTGTTCCCGATCGACCAGTCAAATTTTAGCCCATTCCGACAAAGTCGAGAAAAAAATCACGAAATTGCCCCCGGCGCGATTTTTATTTCCGATCAAACTACCAAATTTCAGCCAATTCCGACACAGTCGAGAAAAATGACGAAATTATACCCGACGCAATTTTTGTTCCCGATCGACCAGTCAAATTTTAGCCCATTCCGACAAAGTCGAGAAAAAAATCACGAAATTGCCCCCGGCGCGATTTTTATTTCCGATCAAACTACCAAATTTCAGCCAATTCCGACACAGTCGAGAAAAATGACGAAATTATACCCGACGCAATTTTTGTTCCCGATCGACCAGTCAAATTTTAGCCCATTCCGACAAAGTCGAGAAAAAAATCACGAAATTGCCCCCGGCGCGATTTTTATTTCCGATCAAACTACCAAATTTCAGCCAATTCCGACACAGTCGAGAAAAATGACGAAATTATACCCGACGCAATTTTTGTTCCCGATCGACCAGTCAAATTTTAGCCCATTCCGACAAAGTCGAGAAAAAAATCACGAAATTGCCCCCGGCGCGATTTTTATTTCCGATCAAACTACCAAATTTCAGCCAATTCCGACACAGTCGAGAAAAATGACGAAATTATACCCGACGCAATTTTTGTTCCCGATCGACCAGTCAAATTTTAGCCCATTCCGACAAAGTCGAGAAAAAAATCACGAAATTGCCCCCGGCGCGATTTTTATTTCCGATCAAACTACCAAATTTCAGCCAATTCCGACACAGTCGAGAAAAATGACGAAATTATACCCGACGCAATTTTTGTTCCCGATCGACCAGTCAAATTTTAGCCCATTCCGACAAAGTCGAGAAAAAAATCACGAAATTGCCCCCGGCGCGATTTTTATTTCCGATCAAACTACCAAATTTCAGCCAATTCCGACACAGTCGAGAAAAATGACGAAATTATACCCGACGCAATTTTTGTTCCCGATCGACCAGTCAAATTTTAGCCCATTCCGACAAAGTCGAGAAAAAAATCACGAAATTGCCCCCGGCGCGATTTTTATTTCCGATCAAACTACCAAATTTCAGCCAATTCCGACACAGTCGAGAAAAATGACGAAATTATACCCGACGCAATTTTTGTTCCCGATCGACCAGTCAAATTTTAGCCCATTCCGACAAAGTCGAGAAAAAAATCACGAAATTGCCCCCGGCGCGATTTTTATTTCCGATCAAACTACCAAATTTCAGCCAATTCCGACACAGTCGAGAAAAATGACGAAATTATACCCGACGCAATTTTTGTTCCCGATCGACCAGTCAAATTTTAGCCCATTCCGACAAAGTCGAGAAAAAAATCACGAAATTGCCCCCGGCGCGATTTTTATTTCCGATCAAACTACCAAATTTCAGCCAATTCCGACACAGTCGAGAAAAATGACGAAATTATACCCGACGCAATTTTTGTTCCCGATCGACCAGTCAAATTTTAGCCCATTCCGACAAAGTCGAGAAAAAAATCACGAAATTGCCCCCGGCGCGATTTTTATTTCCGATCAAACTACCAAATTTCAGCCAATTCCGACACAGTCGAGAAAAATGACGAAATTATACCCGACGCAATTTTTGTTCCCGATCGACCAGTCAAATTTTAGCCCATTCCGACAAAGTCGAGAAAAAAATCACGAAATTGCCCCCGGCGCGATTTTTATTTCCGATCAAACTACCAAATTTCAGCCAATTCCGACACAGTCGAGAAAAATGACGAAATTATACCCGACGCAATTTTTGTTCCCGATCGACCAGTCAAATTTTAGCCCATTCCGACAAAGTCGAGAAAAAAATCACGAAATTGCCCCCGGCGCGATTTTTATTTCCGATCAAACTACCAAATTTCAGCCAATTCCGACACAGTCGAGAAAAATGACGAAATTATACCCGACGCAATTTTTGTTCCCGATCGACCAGTCAAATTTTAGCCCATTCCGACAAAGTCGAGAAAAAAATCACGAAATTGCCCCCGGCGCGATTTTTATTTCCGATCAAACTACCAAATTTCAGCCAATTCCGACACAGTCGAGAAAAATGACGAAATTATACCCGACGCAATTTTTGTTCCCGATCGACCAGTCAAATTTTAGCCCATTCCGACAAAGTCGAGAAAAAAATCACGAAATTGCCCCCGGCGCGATTTTTATTTCCGATCAAACTACCAAATTTCAGCCAATTCCGACACAGTCGAGAAAAATGACGAAATTATACCCGACGCAATTTTTGTTCCCGATCAACCTGTCAAATTTGAGCCCATTTCGGCACAGTCGAGAAAAATGACGAAATTTCCGACGGTACGATTTTTATTTCAGATCAAACAGCCAAATTTCAGCCAATTCCAACACAGTCGCGAAAAATGACGAAATTACACCCGGCGCGATTTTCGTTCCCGATCAACTGTCAAATTTGAGCCCATTCCGACACAGTCGAGAAAAATGAAGAAATTTCCGCCGGCGCGATTCTTATTTCCGATCAAACGGCCAAATTTCAGCCAATTCCGACACAGTCGAGAAAAATGACGAAATTGCCCCCAGGCGCGATTTTTGTTTCCGATCAAACTGTCAAATTTTAGCAAATTCCGACACAGTCGCGAAAAATAACGAAATTACCCCCGGCGCGGTTTTTGTTCCGATCAACCTGTCAAATTTTAGCCCATTCCGACACAGTCGAGAAAAATGACGAAATTGCCCCCGGCGAAGTTTTTGTTTCCGATCAACCAGTCAAATTTTAGCTAATTCCGACACGGTCGCGAAAAATGACGAAATTACACCCGACGCAATTTTTGCTCCCGATCAACTTGTCAAATTTGAGCCCATTCCGACACAGTCGAGATAAATGACGAAATTGCCGTCCCCGCGATTTTTATTTCCGATCATACTGAAAAATTTCAGCCAATTCAGACACAGTCGAGAAAAATGACGAAATTGCCGTCGCCGCGGTTTTTGTTTCCGATCAACCAGTCAAATTTAACCAATTCCGACACAGTCTCGAAAAATTACGAAATTACACCCGGCGCTATTATTGTTCCCGATCAACCTGTCAAATTTGAGCCCATTCCGACACAGTCGAGAAAAATGACGAAATTACCCCCGGCACGATTTTTATTTCAGATCAAACTGCCAAATTTCAGCCAATTTCGACACAGTCGAGAAAAATGACGAAATTACCCCCGGCACGATTTTTATTTCAGATCAAACTGCCAAATTTCAGCCAATTTCGACACAGTCGAGAAAAATGACGAAATTACCCCCGGCACGATTTTTATTTCAGATCAAACTGCCAAATTTCAGCCAATTTCGACACAGTCGAGAAAAATGACGAAATTACCCCCGGCACGATTTTTATTTCAGATCAAACTGCCAAATTTCAGCCAATTTCGACACAGTCGAGAAAAATGACGAAATTGCCCCCGGCGCGATTTTTGTTCCCGATCAACCTGTCAAATTTGAGCCCATTTCGACACAGTCGAGAAGAAGACGAAATAGCCCCCTGCGCGATTTTTATTTTAGATCAAACTACCAAATTTTAGCCAATTTCGACACAGTCGCGAAAAATGACGAAATTACACCCGGCGCAGTTTTTGTTCCCGATCAACTTGTAAAATTTGAGCCCATTCCGA
>NW_019267625.1:0-496 GCF_002742605.1 Olea europaea var. sylvestris
TGTTTCACTGCCTAACGTCATAAACAAAATAAGTTCCACAGACTAAATACATTTTAAACTTTGAAGACTATTTGCAAGTATGTCTATAAATTCAAGGACAAAACCAGACTTTTAAATCCTATTGGCGCCATTGTTTTTATTTATTGCATCATATCTAATGTTACTTAAGGTTCTCGGTATTTTCTCACTGTGTTGTTTATGTACCTAATCTTTTCGTCAAATATCTTCAACGTTCCATTAATTAGCACATCTTGACCTTGACGATGACCAAATGCTTTGTTCCATGTTTTGAAATGAGAAAAATATTTTGTCTTGCTTTTATAATTATTATTTACTTAAAAATATAATGAACAAATAAGTAAAGTTTTACACTCTCCTAATGGCTTTTTCTAACAAAATGATAATTAGAGACGAGATGTGCTAACTAATGAAAGGTTAAGGATAAATTATAGCGAAAAAAATTAGGAACATAAATAATATAATAAGCAAAGATCAA
>NW_019267625.1:3897-5550 GCF_002742605.1 Olea europaea var. sylvestris
TCACCATCAGATAATCTTGAGCATTAATACTTTGCAAAATTCTTAATTTATGCAGTTTACTTTATTGATGGAAAATTCATTCCTCAATCGTGTACTATCTCGAAGTTGGCTATGGTCGAACTAACCGAAAAAAGAGACGAATAAAGTCGATCTATGTCAGTGTTAAAATAAAGCCATAGCAAGAGCAAAATTATTTTCAAACATACGATAGTGAGACATTGCTGTCTTAATTTACACAGAAAATCAAAGCCCATTATCAAATGTACACAAAGACCATATAAAACACTGTTTGTTAACCGCATGAGCTCACATTAATTGGAACTGGTTCCTCATGCCTGTAGAAAGCTGTTGGATGGGTGGATTTTCTTATTTGTACCAGGTTTAGGTTTACTGTCGTCACTTATTTTTTGCACCATGATGCCTCCAGCCTTGTTTTTTTCTATAATTTTCAGCTCCTCCTTTCTCTTCTGTTTCTCCTTCTGGTTTTTCTGCTGCACGTAAACATGAGCATAACTTGCTCCTGTAGAAAACATTGTTGTAGGAATTAATATTTATTCTCTGAAATTGTTAAGTGATTATGAAGGTGTTTATATGGGATTGATTCTTGAGGAATTTATAGGGCAAGCTAATGGCTTGGTTATACGTTATTATATTAATTAAGGCAGTGTAGCACACAGATAAACAAGTGCTGGAATGGTCATCTTTAGACTTTAAAGGTGGCTAAACCATTATCATAATATAATTGCTGTTATGATAATAGTTAGTGTGCATAATGTATAGTTGGACATTAATGGAGTTGGCTGTCAGCCTTCCTTTAGGGTTTAAACAATATAGAGGGTAAAGAATCAGAGGGGTCCACCCAGGCCAAAGCTGGGCTGGCCCACATACATATATGGGTCGAGGTAGACCCCGGTTTCTACCTACTAGTGCGAACCGGGGATCAGTATTGGTTGGTATTGGACATCTCTCACCCCAAAAGCTAACTCAAAAGTTGAGGCTTTTTCTCACACTTATAAACGGAATACCAATCTCATCCACAATCGATATGGAATAATCTCAACAATCTCCTCCTCATACATCGAGCTTTAAGAGAGACCAAACACGTCTCCCCCACACATCAAACTCTACGAGAGACCAAATCCGTCTCCCTCTCACACAACGGGGCCTGTGGAAGACCAAATTCGTCTCTCCCTCACAAAAACCCGTATTTCCATGACTATTGGGCCGGAGACTTGCTAATAAACCGAGCTCTGATACCAGTGTTGGTTGGTATTTGCCCTCTCTCGCCCCAAAAGTTAGCTCAAGAGGTGAGGTTTTCCCTCACACTTATAAACTGAATACAAATCCCATCCACAACCGATGTGGGACAACCTCAACAATCTTTTCCTCACACATCAGACTTTGTGGGAGACCAAACACATCTCCCCCCACACATCGGGCCCTATGAGAGACTAAATCCATCTTCCTCTCATACAACGGGGCCTGTAGGAGACCAAACGTGTCTCCCCCTCACATAAACTCATATCTTCGTGACTGTTGAGCCGAAGACTTGTTAAGAAATCGAGCTCTGATACCAGTGTTGAGTGGTATTGGGTCTCTCTCATCCTAAAAGTTAGCTCAAAATGTGAGACTTTTCCTCACACTTATAAATTG
>NW_019267626.1:0-5549 GCF_002742605.1 Olea europaea var. sylvestris
ATTTGGCAGGTTGATCGGAAATAAAAATCGCGACGTGGGCAATTTCGTCATTTTTCGGGACTGTGTCGAAATGATCTAAAATTAGAATGGTTGATCGGAAATAAAAATCGCGCAGGGGTAAATTTCATCATTTTACGCTACTGTGTCGGAATGGGCTTAAATTTGGTAGGTTGATCGGAAATGAAATCGCGCCGGGGGCAATTTCGTCAATTTTCTCGACTGTGTCGGACTGGGCAAAAATTTGACAGGTAGATCGGAAACAAAAATCGTGCCGGGACAATTTCTTCATTTTTCGCGACTGTGTCGTAATGGGCTTAAATTTTGCAGGTTGATCGGAAATAAAAATCGTGCCGGGGGCAATTTCGTCATTTTTCGCGGCTGTGTCGAAATTGGCTAAAATTTGATTGGTTGATCGGAAATAAAAATCGCACTGGGGGCAATTTCGTCATTTTTCGCGACTGTGTCGGAATTGGCTAAAATTTGACAGGTGGATCAGAAACAAAAAACGCGCCGTGCCAATTTCGTCATTTTTCGCGACTGTGTCGGAATGGGCTTAAATTTGCCAGGTTGATCGGAATTAAAAATCGCGCCGGGGTCAATTTCGTCATTTTTCGCGACTGTGTCGGATTGTGCTAAAATTTGACCGGTTGATCGGAAATAAAAATCGCTCATGGGGCAATTTCGTCATTTTGCGCGACTGTGTCGGAATGGACTTAAATTTTGCAGGTTGATCAGAAATAAAAATCGCGCCGGGGGCAATTTCGTCATTTTTCGCGACTGTGTCGAAATTGGCTAAAATTTGACTGGTTGATCGGAAATAAAAATCGCTCCGGGGGCAATTTCGTAATTTTTCGCGACTGTGTCGGAATGGGGCTTAAATTTGTAAGGTTGATCGGAAATAAAAATCGCGCCGGGGCAATTTGGTCATTTTTTGCGACTGTGTCGGAATGGGCTAAAATTTGATAGAAGGATCAGAAACAAAAACCGCGCCAGGCCAATTTCGTCATTTTCGCGACTGTTTTGTAATGTGCTTAAATTTGCCTGGTTGATCGGATATAAAAATCACGCCGGGGTCAATTTCGTCATTTTTCGCGACTGTGTCGGAATGGGCTAAAATTTGACCGGTTGATCGGAAATAAAAATCGCTCAGGGGGCAATTTCGTCATTTTACGCGACTGTGTCGTAATGGGCTTAAATTTTGCAGGTTGATCGGAAATAAAAATCGTGCCGGGGGCAATTTGGTCATTTTTCGCGACTGTGTCGAAATTGGCTAAAATTTGATTGGTTGATCGGAAATAAAAATCGCACCGGGGGCAATTTCGTCATTTTTCGCGACTGTGTCGGAATTGGCTAAAATTTGACAGGTGGATCAGAAACAAAAATCGCGCCGGGCCAATTTCGTCATTTTTCGAGACTGTGTCGGAATGGGCTTAAATTTACCAGGTTGATCGGAAATAAAAATCGCCCCAGGGTCAATTTCGTCATTTTTCGCGACTGTGTCTGAATGGGCTAAAATTTGACCGGTTGATCGGAAATAAAAATCGCTCAGGGGGCAATTTCGTCATTTTACGCGACTGTGTCGGAATGGGCTTAAATTTGGCAGGTTGGTCGGAAATAAAAATCGCGTCGGTGGCAATTTCGTCATTTTTCGCGACTGTGTCGAAATTGGCTTAAATTTGCCAGGTTGATCGGAAATAAAAATCGCTCCGGGGTCATTTTCGTCATTTTTCGCGACTGTGTCAGATTGGGCTAAAATTTGACCGGTTGATCGGAAATCAAAATCGCTCAGGGGGCAATTTTGTCATTTTACGCGACTGTGTCGGAATGGATTTAAATTTTGGAGGTTGATCGGAAATAAAAATCGCACCGGGGACAATTTCGTTGTTTTACGCGAGTGTGTCGGAATGGGCTTAAATTTGGCAGGCTGATCGGAATTAAAAATCGCGCCGGGGGCAATTTCGTCATTTTTCGCGACTGTGTCGGAATGGTCTAAAATTTGACAGGTAGATCGTAAACAAAAATCGCGCTGGGCTAATTTCGTCATTTTATGCGATTGTGTCGGAATGTCCTTAAATTTGGCAGGTCGATCAGAAATAAAAATCGCGCCGGGGCAATTTTGTCATTTTTCGCGACTGTGTCGGAATGGGCTAAAATTTGACCGGATGATCGAAAATAAAAATCGCTCAGGGGGCAATTTCGTCATTTTACGCGACTGTGTTGGAATGGACATAAATTTGGCAGGATGATCGGAAATAAAAATCGCGACGTGGGCAATTTCGTCATTTTTCGGGACTGTGTCGAAATGATCTAAAATTTGACTGGTTGATCGGAAATAAAAATCGCGCAGGGGTAAATTTCATCATTTTACTCTACTGTGTCGGAATGGGCTTAAATTTGGTAGGTTGATCGGAAATGAAATAGCGCCGGGGGCAATTTCGTCAATTTTCTCGACTGTGTCGGACTGGGCAAAAATTTGACAGGTAGATCGGAAACAAAAATCGTGCCGTGGCAATTTCGTCATTTTTCGCGACTGTGTCGTAATGGGCTTAATTTTTGCAGGTTGATCGGAAATAAAAATCGTGCCGGGGGCAATTTCGTCGTTTTTCGCGACTGTGTCGAAATTGGCTAAAATTTGATTGGTTGATCGGAAATAAAAATCGCACCGGGGGCAATTTCGTCATTTTTCGCGACTGTGTCGGAATTGGCTAAAATTTGACAGGTGGATCAGAAACAAAAAACGCGCCGTGCCAATTTCGTCATTTTTCGCGACTGTGTCGGAATGGGCTTAAATTTGCCAGGTTGATCGGAAATAAAAATCGCGCCGGGGTCAATTTCCTCATTTTTCGCGACTGTGTCGGAATGGGCTAAAATTTGACCGGTTGATCGGAAATAAAAATCGCTCAGGGGGTAATTTCGTCATTTTTCGCGACTGTGTCGGAATGGGCTTAAATTTGGCAGGTTGATCGGAAATAAAAATCGCGCCGGGGGCAATTTCGTCATTTTTCGCGACTGTGTCGGAATGGGCTAAAATTTGACTGGTTGATCGGAAATAAAAATCGCGCAGGGGTAAATTTCATCATTTTACGCGACTGTGTCGGAATGGGCTTAAATTTGGTTGGTTGATCGGAAATGAAAATCGCGCAGGGGGCAATTTAGTCATTTTTCTCGACTGTGTCGGAATGGGCAAATTTTGACAGGTAGATCGGAAACAAAAACCGTGCCGGGGCAATTTCGTCATTTTTCGCGACTGTGTCGGAATCGGTTTAAATTTGGCAGGTTGATCGGAAATAAAAATTGCGCCAGGGTCAATTTCGTCATTTTTCGCGACTGTATCGGAATGGGCTAAAATTTGACTGGTTGATCGGAAATAAAAATCGCTCAGGGGGCAATTTCGTCATTTTTCGCGACTGTGTCGGAATGGGCTTAAATTTGGCAGGTTGATCGGAAATAAAAATCGCGCCGGGGTCAATTTCGTCATTTTTCGCGACTGTGTCGGATTGGGCTAAAATTTGACCGGTTGATCGGAAATCAAAATCGCGACGGGGGCAATTTCGTCATTTTTCGAGACTGTGTCGAAATGATCTAAAATTTGACAGGTTGATCGTAAATAAAAATCGCGCAGGGGTAAATTTCATCATTTTACGCGACTGTGTCGGAATGGGCTTAAATTTGGTCGGTTGATCGGAAATGAAATCGCGCCGGGGTCAATTTCACCAATTTTCTCGACTGTGTCGGACTGGGCAAAAATTTGACAGGTAGATCGTAAACAAAAACCGTGCCGGGGTAATTTCGTCATTTTTCCCGACTGTGTCGGAATGGGCTTAAATTTTGCAGGTTGATCGGAAATAAAAATCGTGCCGGGGGCAATTTCGTCATTTTTCGCGACTGTGTCGAAATTGGCTAAAATTTGATTGGTTGATCGAAAATAAAAATCGCACCGGGGGCAATTTCGTCATTTTTCGCGACTGTGTCGGAATTGGCTAAAATTTCACAGGTGGATCAGAAACAAAAATCG
The DNA here is from genome assembly GCF_002742605.1 of Olea europaea var. sylvestris. NCBI lineage: Eukaryota > Viridiplantae > Streptophyta > Magnoliopsida > Lamiales > Oleaceae > Olea > Olea europaea. Next base: position 4,016 of record NW_019267626.1, read on the forward strand.
CGCCGGGCCAATTTCGTCATTTTTCGCGACTGTGTCGGAATGGGCTTAAATTTGCCAGGTTGATCGGAAATAAAAATCGCGCCAGGGTCAATTTCGTCATTTTTCACGACTGTGTCGGAATGGGCTAAAATTTGACCGGTTGATCGGAAATAAAAATCGCTCAGGGGGCAATTTCGTCATTTTACGCGACTGTGTCGGAATGGGCTTAAATTTGGCAGGTTGATCGGAAATAAAAATCGCGCCGGGGGCAATTTCGTCATTTTTCGCGACTGTGTCCAAATTGGCTTAAATTTGACAGGTTGATCGAAAATAAAAATCGCGCCGGGGGCAATTTCGTCATTTTTCGCGACTGTGTCGGAATGGGCTAAAATTTGACTGGTTGATCGGAAATAAAAATCGCGCAGGGGTAAATTTCATCATTTTACGCGACTATGTCAGAATGGGCTTAAATTTGGTTGGTTGATCGGAAATGAAAATCGCGCAGGGGGCAATTTAGTCATTTTTCTCGACTGTGTCGGAATGGGCAAATTTTGACAGGTAGATCGGAAACAAAAACCGTGCCGGGGCAATTTCGTCATTTTTCGCCACTGTGTCGGAATCGGCATAAATTTGGCAGGTTGATCGGAAATAAAAATTGCGCCAGGGTCAATTTCGTCATTTTTCGCGACTGTATCAGAATGGGCTAAAATTTGACTGGTTGATCGGAAATAAAAATCGCTCAGGGTGCAATTTCGTCATTTTTCGCGACTGTGTCGGAATGGGCTAAAATTTGCCAGGTTGATCGATAATAAAAATCGCGCCGGGGTCAATTTCGTCATTTTTCGCGACTGTGTCGGATTGGGCTAAAATTTGACCGGTTGATCGAAAATCAAAATCGCTCAGGAGCAATTTCGTCATTTTTCGCGACTGTGTCGGAATGGGCTAAAATTTGACTGGTTGATCGGAAATAAAAATCGCGCAGGGCTAAATTTCATCATTTTACGCGACTATGTCAGAATGGGCTTAAATTTGGTTGGTTGATCGGAAATGAAAATCGCGCAGGGGGCAATTTAGTAATTTTTCTCGACTGTGTCGGAATGGGCAAATTTTGACCGGTAGATCGGAAACAAAAACCGTGCCGGGGCAATTTCGTCATTTTTCAAGACTGTGTCGGAATCGGCTTAAATTTGGCAGGTTGATCGGAAATAAAAATTGCGCCAGGGTCAATTTCGTCATTTTTCGCGACTGTATCGAACTGGGCTAAAATTTGACTGGTTGATTGGAAATAAAAATCGCTCAGGGGGCAACTTCGTCATTTTTCGCGACTGTGTCTGAATGGGCTTAAATTTGGCAGTTTGATCGGAAATAAAAATCGCGCCGGGGTCATTTTCGTCATTTTTCACGACTGTGTCGAAATGGGCTAAAATTTGACCGGTTGATCGGAAATAAAAATCGTTCAGGGGGCAATTTCATCATTTTACGCAACTGTGTCGGAATGGGCTTAAATTTGGCAGGTTGATCGGAAATAAAAATCGCGCCGGGGGCAATTTCGTCA
>NW_019267627.1:0-5549 GCF_002742605.1 Olea europaea var. sylvestris
ATCAATCTGTCAAATTTTAGCCCATTCCGACACCATCGCGAAAAATGACGAAATTGCCCCCGTCGCGATTTTTGTTTCCGATCGGTCTTTCAAATTTTAGCCCATTCCGACAACGTCGCGAAAAATGACGAAATTGCCCCCGGCGCGATTTTTGTTTCCGATCGGTCTGTCAAATTTTAGCCCATTCCGACACCGTCGCGAAAAATGACGAAATTACCCCTGGCGCGATTTTTGTTTCCGATCAATCTGTCAAATTTTAGCCCATTCCGACACCGTCGCGAAAAATGACGAAATTACCCCTGGCGCGATTTTTGTTTCCGATCAATCTGTCAAATTTTAGCCCATTCCGACACCATCGCGAAAAATGACGAAATTGCCCCCGGCGCGATTTTTGTTTCCGATCAATCTGTCAAATTTTAGCCCATTCCGAACTCGTCGCAAAAAATGACGAAATTGCGCCCGGCGCGATTTTTGTTTCCGATCAGTCTATAAAATTTTAGCCCATTCCGACACCGTCGCGAAAACTGACGAAATTGGCCCCATCGCGAGTTTTGTTTCTGATCAATCTGTCAAATTTTATTCCATTCCGACTCCGTCGTGAAAAATGACGATATTACCTCCAGCGCGATTTTTGTTTCCGATCAGTCTTTGAAATTTTAGCCCATTCCGACACCGTCTCGAAAAATGAAGAAATTGCCCCCGGGGCGATTTTTGTTTCCGATCAGTGTGTCAAATTTTAGCCCATTCCGACACCGTTGCGAAAAATGATGAAATTGCCCCCGACTTTTCGTTTCCGATCAGTCTGTCGAAGTTTAGCCCATTCTGACACCGTCGCGAAAAATGACGAAATTGCCCCCGGCGCGATTTTTGTTTCCGATCAGTCTGTCAAACTTTACCCCATTCCGACACCGTCGCGAAAAACTATGAAATTGCCCCCGACGCGATTTTTGTTTCCGATCAGATTGTCAAATTTTAGCCCATTCCGACACCGTCGCGAAAAATGTCGAAATTGCCTCTGGCGCGATTTTTGTTTCCGATCAATCTGTCAAATTTTTGCCCATTCCGACGCCGTCGCGAAAATTACGAAATTGTCCCCGGCGCGATTTTTGTTTCCGATCAGTCTGTCAAATTTTAGCCCATTCCGAACCCGTCGCGAAAAATGACGAAATTGCCCCCGGCGCGATTTTTGTTTCCGATCAGTCTATAAAATTTTGGCCCATTCCGACAACGTCGCGAAAACTGACGAAATTGGCCCCATCGCGGGTTTTGTTTCCGACCAATCTGTCAAATTTTATTCCATTCCGACTCCGTCGCGTAAAATGACGATATTACCCCCGGCGCGATTTTTGTTTCCGATCGGTCTTTCAAATTTTAGCCCATTCCGACACCGTCGCGAAAAATGGCGAAATTGCCCCCGGCGTGATTTTTGTTTCTGATCGGTCTGTCAAATTTTAGCCAATTTTGACACCGTCGCGAAAAACAATGAAATTGCCCCCGACGCGATTTTTGTTATCGATCAGTCAGTCAAATTTTAGCCCTTTCGACTCCGTCGCGAAAAATGACGAAATTTCCCCATGAGCGATTTTTGTTTCCGATCAGTCTGTCAAATTTTAGCCCATTCCGACACCGTCGTGAAAAATGACGAAATTGCCCCCGGAGCGATTTTTGTTTACGATCATTCTGTCAAATTTTAGACCATTCCGACACCGTCGCGAAAAATGGCGAAATTGCCCCCGGCGCGATTTTTGTTTCCGATCGGTCTGTCAAAATTTAGCCAATTTTGACACCGTCGCGAAAAATAATGAAATTGCCCTCGGTGAAATTTTTGTTTCAGATCAGTCTATCAAACATTAGCCCATTCCGACACCGTCGCGAAAAATGAAGAAATTTACCCCGGCGCGATTTTTGTTTCCGATCGGTCTGTCAAAATTTAGCCCATTCCGACACCGTCGCGAAAACTGACGAAATTGGCCCTGTCGCGATTTTTGTTTTCGATCAATCTTTCAAATTTTAGCCCATTCCGACTCCGTCGCAAAAAATGACGATATTACCTCCGGCGCGATTTTTGTTTCCGATCGGTCTGTCAAATTTTTGCCCATTCCGAACCCGTCGCGAAAAATGACGAAATTGCCCCCGGCGCGATTTTTGTTTCCGATCAGTCTATAAAATTTTAGCCCATTCCGACACCGTCGCGAAAAATGACGAAATTGCCCCCGGCGCGATTTTTGTTTCCGATCAGTCTATAAAATTTTAGCCCATTCCGACACCGTCAAGAAAACTGACGAAATTGGCCCCATCGCGAGTTTTGTTTCTGATCAATTTGTCAAATTTTATTCCATTCCGACTCCGTCGCGAAAAATGACGATATTACCTCCAGCGCGATTTTTGTTTTCGATCAGTCTTTCAAATTTTAGCCCATTCCGACACCGTCGCGAAAAATGACGAAAAGACCCCCGGCACGATTTTTGTTTCTGATCAGCGTGTCAAATTTTAGCCCATTCCGACACCGTCGCGAAAAATGATGAAATTGCCCCCGGCGCGATATTTGTTTCGCGATATTTGTTTCCGATCAGTCTGTCAAAGTTTAGCCCATTCCGACACCGTCACGAAAAATGACGAAATTGCCCCCGGCGCGATTTTTGTTTCCGATCAGTCTGTCAAACTTTACCCCATTCCGACACCGTCGCGAAAAACTATGAAATTGCCCCGACGCGATTTTTGTTTCCGATCAGTCTGTCAAATTTTAGCCCCTTCCGACACCGTCGCAAAAAATGACGAAATTGCCCCTTGCGCGATTTTTGTTTCCGATCAATCTGTCAAATTTTAGCCCATTCCGACACCGTCGCGAAAAATGACGAAATTGCCCCCGGCGCGATTTTTGTTTCCGATCAGTCTTTCAAATTTTACCCCATTCCGACACCGGCGCGAAAAACTATGAAATTGCCCCCGACACGATTTTTGTTTCCGATCAGTCTGTCAAATTTTAGCCCATTCCGACACCGTCGCGAAAACTAACGAAATTGGCCCCATCGCGAGTTTTGTTTCTGATCAATCTGTCAAATTTTATTCCATTCCGACTCCGTCGCGAAAAATGACGATATTACCTCCAGCGCGATTTTTGTTTCCAATCAGTCTTTGAAATTTTAGCCCATTCCGACACCGTCACGAAAAATTAAGAAATTGCCCCCGGCGCGATTTTTGTTTCCGATCAGTGTGTCAAATTTTAGCCCATTCCGACACCGTCGCGAAAAATGATGAAATTGCCCCCGGCGCGATTTTTGTTTCCGATCAGTCTGTCGAAGTTTAGCCCATTCCGACACCGTCGCGAAAAATGACGAAATTGCCCCCTGCGCGATTTTTGTTTCCGATCAGTCTGTCAAATTTTACCCCATTCCGACACCGTCTCGAAAAACTATGAAATTGCCCCCGACACGATTTTTGTTTCCGATCAGTCTGTCAAATTTTAGCCCATTCCGACACCGTCGCGAAAAATGACGAAATTGCCCCTGGCGCGATTTTTGTTTCCGATCAATCTGTCAAATTTTAGCCCATTCCGATACCATCGTGAAAAATGACGAAATTGCCCCCGGCGCGATTTTTGTTTCCGATCAGTCGGTCAAATTTTAGCCCATTCCGAACTCATCGCGAAAAATGACGAAATTGCCCCCGGCGCGATTTTTGTTTCCGATCAGTCTATAAAATTTTAGCCCATTCAGACACCGTCGCGAAAACTGACGAAATTGGCCCCATCGCGAGTTTTGTTTTCCGATCAATCTGTCAAATTTTATTCCATTCCGACTCCGTCGCGAAAAATGACGATATTACCCCCGGCGCGATTTTTGTTTCCGATCGGTCTGTCGAAGTTTAGCCCATTCCGACACCGTCGCGAAAAACGACGAAATTGCCCCCGGCGCGATTTTTGTTTCCGATCGGTCTGTCGAAGTTTAGCCCATTCCGACACCGTCGCGAAAAATGACGAAATTGCCCCCGGCGCGATTTTTGTTTCCGATCGGTCTGTCAAATTTTGCCCCATTCCGACACCGTCGCGAAAAACTATGAAATTGCCCCCGACACGATTTTTGTTTCCGATCAGTCTGTCAATTTTTAGCCCATTCCGACACCGTCGCGAAAAATGACGAAATTGCCCCTGGCGCGATTTTTGTTTCCGATCAACCTGTCAAATTTTAGCCCATTCCGACACAGTCGTGAAAAATGACGAAATTGCCCCCGACGCGATTTTTGTTTCCGATCAACCAGTCAAATTTTAGCCCATTCCGACACAGTCGAGAAAAATGACGAAACTGTCCACGGCGCGATTTTTCTTTCCGATCGACTAGTCAAATTTCAGCCCATTCCGACACAGTCGCGAAAAATGACGAAATTGCCCTCGGCGCGATTTTTGTTTCTGATCAACCCGTCAAATTTTAGCCAATTCCGACGCAGTTGTGAAAAATGACGAAATTCACCCAGCGCGGTTTTGTTCCCGATCAACCCGTCAAATTTAAGCCCATTCCGACACATTCGCGGAAAAAGACGAAATTGCCCCCGGCGCGATTTTTTGTTTCCGATCAACCTGTGAAATTTTAGCCCATTCCGACACAGTCGCGAAAAATGACGAAATTGCCACCGACGCGATTTTTTGTTTCCGATCAACCTGTCAAATTTTAGCCCATTCCGACACAGTCGCGAAAAATGACGAAATTGCCCCCGACATGGTTTTTGTTTCCGATCAACCCGTCAAATTTTAGCCAATTCCGACTGAGTTGCAAAGAATGACGGAATTCACCTTGCGCGATTTTTGTTCCCGATCAACCTGTCAAATTTGAGCCCATTCCGACACAGTCGCAAAAAATGACGAAATTGCCCCCATTGCGATTCTTGTTTTCGATCAACCTGTCAAATTTGATCCCATTCCGACACAGTCGCGAAAAATGACGAAATTGCCTCCGGCGCGATTTTTGTTTCCGATCAACCTGTCAAATTTTAGCCCATTCCGACACGGTCGAGAAAAACGACGTAGTTGTGCCCGGCGCGATATTTATTTCCGATCAACCTGTCAAATTTCAGCCTATTCCGACACAGTCGCGAAAAATGACGAAATTGCCCTCGGCGCGATTTTTGTTTCCGATAAACCAGTCCAATTTTAGCCCATTCCGACACAGTCGAGAAAAATGACGAAATTGTTCCCAGCGCGATTTTATTTCCGATCAACCAGTCAAGTTTCAGCACATTCCGACACAGTCACGAAAAATGACGAAATTGCCCCCAGTGCGATTTTTTGTTTCCGATCAACCTGCCAAATTTTTGCCCATTCCGACACAGTCTCGAAAAATGACGAAATGGCCCACGGCGCGGTTTTTCTTTCCGATCAACCCGCCAAATTTTAGCTAATTCCGACGCAATTGCGAAAAATGACGAAATTCACCCGATGTAATTTTTGTTCCCGATCAACCTGTCAAATTTGAGCCCATTCCGACACAGTCGCGAAAAATGACGAAATTGCCTTCGGCGCGATTTTTGTTCCGATCAACCCGTCAAATTTTAGCCAA
>NW_019267628.1:0-5548 GCF_002742605.1 Olea europaea var. sylvestris
ACACCGTGTGCAAAAGTTACGCTCAATTCTTCGTCCGTCGACTCTCCAAGCGTTCTAAATATGCAAGTGCTCATTCTTTCGAACAATGGCCAAAATCCCTCGTACGTCACGACGAAGTGGTGAGTTCAATCCAAAACGGTTGCTACATTTCCAAAAGTAATTATGGGCCCAAAACGGACACCGTGTGCAAGAGTTAAGCTCAATTCTTCGTCCGTTGACTCTACAAGCATTCCAAATATTCAAGTGCTCATTCTTTTGAAAAATGGCCAAAATCCCTCGTACGCTACGATGAAGTCGTGAGTTCAATCCAAAACGGTCGCTACATTTCCAAAAAGTACTTATGGGCCCAAAACGGACACCGTGTGCAAGAGTTAAGCTCAATTCTTCGTCCGTGGACTCTCCAAGCGTTCTAAATATGCAAGTGCTCATTCTTTCGAAAAATGGGCAAAAATCCCTCGTACCTCAAGGCGAAGTGGTGAGTTCAATCCAAAACGGTCGCTACATTTCCAAAAAGTACTTATGGGCCCAAAACGGACACCGTGTGCAAGAGTTAAGCTCAATTCTTCGTCCGTGGACTCTCCAAGCGTTCTAAATATGCAAGTGCTCATTCTTTCGAAAAATGGCCAAAATCTTTCGTACGTCACGACGAAGTGGTGGGTTCGGTCCAATACGGTCGCTACATTTCAAAAAAGTACTTATGGGCCCAAAACGAACACCGTGTGCAAAAGTTACGCTCAATTTTTCGTCCATCGACTCTCCAAGCGTTCTAAATAAGCAAGTGCTCATTCTTTCGAAAAATGGCCAAAATCCCTCGTACGTCACCATGAAGTGGTGAGTACAATCCAAAACGGTTGATACATTTCAAAAAAGTACTTATGGGCCCAAAATGGACACCGTGTGCAAAAGTTACGCTCAATTCTTCGTTCGTCGACTCTCCAAGCATTCCAAATATGCAAAGGCTCATTCTTTCGAAAATGCCCAAAATCCCTCGTACGTCACGACAATGTGGTGAGTTCAATCCAAAACGAACGCTACATTTCCAAAAAGTCTTATGGGCCCAAAACGTACACCGTGTGCAAAAGTTACGTTCAATTCTTCGTACGTCGACAATCCAAGCGTTCCAAATATAAATGTGCTCGTTCTTTCGATAAATGGCCGAAATCCCTCGAACGTCACGACGAAGTTGTGAGTTCAATCCAAAACGAACGCTACATTTCCAAAAAGTCTTATGGGCCCAAAACGTACACCGTGTGCAAAAGTTACGTTCAATTCTTCGTACGTCGACAATCCAAGCGTTCCAAATATGCAAGTGCTCATTCTTTCGAAAAATGGCCAAAATCCCTCGTACGTCACGACGAAGTGGTGAGTTCAATCCAAAACGGTCGTTTCATTTCCAAAAAGTACTTATGGGCCCAAAACAGACACCATGTGCAAAAGTTAAGCTCAATTCTTCGTCCGCTGACTCTAAAATTTTCCAAATATTCAAGTGCTCATTCTTTCGAAAAATGGCCAAAATCCCTCGTACGTCACAACGAAGTAGTGAGTTCAATCCAAAACAGTTGCTACATTTCCAAAAAGTACTTATGGGCCCAAAACGAACACCGCGTACAAAAGTTAAGCTCAATTCTTCGTACGTTGACTCTCCAAGCGTTCCAAATATTCAAGTGCGCAATCTATCGAAAAATGGCCGAAATCCCTTGTACGTTACAATGAAGTGGTGAGTTCAATCCAAAACGGTCCCTACATTTCCAAAAAGAACTTATGGGCCCAAAACGGACACCGTGTGGAAAAGTTACGCTCAATTCTTTGTCCGTCGACTCTCCAAGCGTTCCAAATATGCAGGTGCTCATTCTTTCGAAAAATGGCCAAAATCTTTCGTACGTCACGACGAAGTGGTGAGTTCGGTCCAATACGGTCGCTACATTTCCAAAAAGTACTTATGGGCCCAAAACGAACACCGGTGCAAATGTTACGCTCAATTCTTCGTACGTCGACTCTCCAAGCGTTCTAAATATGCAAGTGCTCATTCTTTCAAAAAAGGGCCAAAATCCCTCGTACGTCACGACGAAGTGGTGAGTACAATCCAAAACGGTCGATACATTTCAAAAAAGTACTTATGGGCCCATAACGGACACCGTGAGCAAAAGTTACGCTCAATTCTTCGTCCGTCGACTCTCCAAGCGTTCCAAATATGCAAAGTCTCATTCTTTCCAAAACGCCCAAAATCCCTAGTACGTCACGACAATGTGGTGAGTTCAATCCAAAACAGTCGCTACATTTCCAAAAAGTCTTATGGGCCCAAAACGTACACCGTGTGCAAAAGTTACGCTCAATTCTTAGTCTGCTGACTCTCCAAGTGTGCCAAATATGCAAGTGCTCATTCTTTCGAAAAGTGGCCAAAATCCCTCTTACGTCACGACGAAGTGATGAGTTCAATCTAAAACGGTCGCTACATTTCCAAAATTACTTATCGGCCCAAAATGGACACCGTGTGCAAAAGTTACGCTCAATTCCTCGTCCGTCGACTCTCCAAGAGTTCTAAATATGCAAGTGCTCATTCTTTCGAAAAACGGCCAAAATCCCTCGTACGTCACGACGAAGTGGTGAGTTCAATCCGAAACGGTCGTTTCATTTCCAAAAAGTACTTATGGGCCCAAAACAGACACCGTGTGCAAAAGTTAAGCTCAATTCTTCATCCGCTGACTCTAAAATTTTCCAAATATTCAAGTGCTCATTCTTTCGAAAAATGGCCAAAATCACTCGTACGTTACAACGAAGTATTGAGTTCAATCCAAAACAGTCGCTACATTTCCAAAAAGTACTTACGGGCCCAAAACGGACACCGCGTACAAAAGTTAAGCTCAATTCTTCGTACGTTGACTCTCCGTGCGTTCCAAATATTCAAGTGCTCAATCTATCGAAAAATGGCCGAAATCCCTTGTACGTTACAATGAAGTGGTGAGTTCAATCCAAAACAGTCCCTACATTTCCAAAAAGAACTTATGGGCCCAAAACGGACACCGTGTGCAAAACTTACACTCAATTCTTCGTCCGTCGACTCTCCAAGCGTTCTAAATATGCAAGTGCTCATTCTTTCCAAAAATGGCCAAAATCCCTCGTACGTCACAACAAAGTGGTGAGTTCAATCCAAAACGGTCGATACATTTCCAAAAAGTACATATGGGCCTAAAACGGACACCGTGTGCAAAAGTTAAGCTCAATTCTTAGTACGCCGACTCTCCAAGCGTTCCAAATATGCAAGTGCTCTTTCTTTCGAAATATGGCCAAAATCCCTCGTACGTCACGATGAAGTGGTGAGTTCAATCCAAAACGGTCGCTACATTTCCAAAAAGTACTTATGGGCCCAAAACGGACACCGTGTACAAAAGTTAAGCTCAATTCGTCGTCCGTCGACTCTCCAAGCGTTCTAAATATGCAAGTGCTCATTCTTTCGAAAAATGGCCAAAATCCCTCGTACGTCACGACAAAGTGGTGAGTTCAATCCAAAACGGTCCCTACATTTCCAAAAGTACTTATGGGCCCAAAACGGACACCGTGTGCAATAGTTAAGCTCGATTCTTCGTCCGTTGACTCTACAAGCGTTCCAAATATTCAAGTGCTCATTCTTTCGAAAAATGGCCAAAATCCCACGTACCTCACGGCGAAGTGGTGAGTTCAAATCAAAACGTTCGCTACATTTCCAAAAAGTACTTACGGGCCCAAAACGGACACCGTGTGCAAAAGTTACGCTCAATTCTTCGTACGCCGACTCTCCAAGCGTTCCTAATATGCAGGTGCTCATTCTTTCGAAAAATGGCCAAAATATTTTGTACGTCACGACGAAGTGGTGAGTTCGGACCAATACGGTCGCTACATTTCCAAAAAGTACTTATGGGCCCAAAACGGACACCGTGTGCAAAAGTTACGCTCAATTCTTCGTCCGTCGACTCTCCAAGCGTTCTAAATATGCAAGCGCTCATTCTTTCGAAAAATAGTCAAAATCCCTCGTACGTCACGACGAAGTGGTGAGTTCAATTCAAAAAGATCGCTACATTTCCAAAAAGTACTTATGGGCCCAAAACGGACACCGTGTACAAAAGTTAAGCTCAATTCGTCGTCCGTCGACTCTCCAAACGTTCTAAATATGCAAGTGCTGATTCTTTCGAAAAATGGCAAAAATCCATCGTACGTCACGACAAAGGGGTAAGTTCAATCCAAAACGGTCCCTACATTTCCAAAAAGTACTTACGGGCCCAAAACGGACACCGTGTACAAAAGTTAAGCTCAATTCGTCGTCCGTCGACTCTCCAAACGTTCTAAATATGCAAGTGCTCATTCTTTCGAAAAATGGCAAAAATCCATCGTACGTCACGACAAAGTGGTAAGTTCAATCCAAAACGGTCCCTACATTTCCAAAACTACTTATGGGCCCAAAACGGACACCGTGTGCAAGAGTTAAGCTCAATTCTTCGTCCGTTGACTCTACAAGCGTTCCAAATAGTCAAGTGCTCATTCTTTCGAAAAATGGACCAAATCCCACGTACCTCACGGCGAAGTGGTGAGTTCAATTCAAAAAGATCGCTACATTTCCAAAAAGTACTTATGGGCCCAAAACGGACACCGTGTGCAAAAGTTATGCTCAATCCTTCGTACGCCGACTCTCCAAGCGTTCCTAATATGCAGGTGCTCATTCTTTCGAAAACTGGCCAAAATCTTTTGTACGTCACGACGACGTGGTGAGTTCGGTCCAATACGGCCGCTACATTTCCAAAAAGTACTTATGGGCCCAAAACGGACATCGTGTGCAAAAGTTACGCTCAATTCTTCGTCCGTCGACTCTCCAAGCGTTCTAAATATGCAAGTGCTCATTCTTTCGAAAAATGGCCAAAATCCCTCGTACGTAACGATTAAGTGGTGAGTTCAATCCAAAATGGTCGCTACATTTCCAAAAGTAATTATGGGCCAAAAATGGACACCGTGTGCAAGAGTTAAGCTCAATTCTTCGTCCGTTGACTCTACAAGCGTTCCAAATATTCAAGTGGTCATTCTCTCGAAAAATGGCCAAAATCCCTCGTACGCTACGTTGAAGTCGTGAGTTCAATCCAAAACAGTCGCTACATTTCCAAAAAGTACTTATGGGCCCAAAACGGACACCGTGTACAAAAGTTACGCTCAATTCTTCGTACGTCGACTCTCCAAGCGTTCTAAATATGCAGGTGCTCATTCATTCAAAAAATGGCCAAAATCTTTCATACGTCACGACGAAGTGGTGAGTTCGGTCCAATACGGTCGCTACATTTCCAAAAAGTACTTATGGGCCCAAAACGAACACCGTGTGCAAATGTTATGCTCAATTCTTCGTCTGTCGACTCTCGAAGCGTTCTAAATAAGCAAGTGCTCATTCTTTCAAAAAATGGCCAAAATCCCTCGTACGTCACGACGAAGTGGTGAGTACAATCCAAAAAGGTCAATACATTTCAAAAAAGTACTTATGGGCCCAAAACGGACACCGTGTGCAAAAGTTACGCTCAATTCTTCATCCGTCGAC
>NW_019267629.1:0-5547 GCF_002742605.1 Olea europaea var. sylvestris
CCTTCTGGATTGAACTCACAACTTCGTCGTGACGTATGAGGGATTTTAACCATTTTTTGAGGAACGTGCACCTGCATATTTGGGCTGACGACGTTCGAATAATTGAGCATAGCTTTTGCGGACAGTGTCCGTTTTTGGGACCATAAGTACTTTTCGGAAATGTAGCGACCGTTTTGGGTTTAGCTCACGATTACGTAATGACGTATTAAGGTTTTCGACCATTTTTTAAAGAACGACAACTCGCATATTTGGAACTCTTGGATTGTCGACTTTCGAAGAAATGATCGTATCTTTTGCAGACGGTGTCCGTTTTGGGACCATAAGCACTTTTCGAAAATGTAGCGACCGTTTTGGGTTTAGCTCACGATTACGTAATGACGTATTAAGGTTTTCGACCATTTTTTAAAGAACGACAACTCGCATATTTGGAACTCTTGGATTGTCGACTTTCGAAGAAATGATCGTATCTTTTGCAGACGGTGTCCGTTTTGGGACCATAAGCACTTTTCGAAAATGTAGCGACCGTTTTGGGTTTAGCTCACGATTACGTAATGACGTATTAAGGTTTTCGACCATTTTTTAAAGAACGACAACTCGCATATTTGGAACTCTTGGATTGTCGACCTTCGAAGAAATGATCGCAACTTTTGCAGACGATGTCCGTTTTGGGACCATAAGTACTTTTCGGAAATGTAGCGACCCTTCTGGATTGAACTCACAACTTCGTCATAACGTATGAGGGATTTTAACCATTTTTTGAGCAACGTGCACCTGCATATTTGGACTGACGACATTCGAATAATTGAGCATAGCTTTTGTAGACAGTGTTCGTTTTTGGGACCATAAGTACTTTTCGAAAATGTAGCGACCGTTTTGGGTTTAGCTCACGATTACGTAATGACGTATTAAGGTTTTCGACCATTTTTTAAAGAATGACAACTCAGATATTTAGAACTCTTGGATTGTCGACCTTCGAAGAAATGATCGTAACTTTTGCAGACGGTGTCCGTTTTGGGACCATAAGCACTTTTCGGAAATGTAGCGACCCTTCTGGATTGAACTCACTACTTCATCGTGACGTATGAGGGATTTTAACCATTTTTTGAGGAACGTGCCCCTTCATATTTGGACTGACGGCGTTCGAAGAATTAAGCATAGCTTTTGCAGACAGTGTCCGTTTTTGGGACCATAAGTACTTTTCGAAAATGTAGCGACCGTTTTGGGTTTAGCTCACGATTTCGTAATGACGTATTAAGGTGTTCGACCATTTTTTAAAGAACGACAACTCGCGTATTTGGAACTCTTGGATTGTCGACCTTCGAAGAAATGATCGTAACTTTTGCAGACGGTGTCCGTTTTGGGACCATAAGTACTTTTCGGAAATGTAGCGACCCTTCTGGATTGAACTCACTACTTCATCGTGACGTATGAGGGATTTTAACCATTTTTTGAGGAACGTGCCCCTTCATATTTGGACTGACGGCGTTCGAAGAATTGAGCATAGCTTTTGCAGACAGTGTCCATTTTTGGGACCATAAGTACTTTTCGGAAATGTAGTGACCATTTTGGGTTTAGCTCAGGATTTCGTAATGACGTATTAAGGTTTTCGACAATTTTTTAAAGAACGACAACTCGCATATTTGGAACTCTTGGATTGTCGACCTTCGAAGAAATGATCGTAACTTTTGAAGACGGTGTCCGTTTTGGGACCATAAGCACTTTTTGAAAATGTAGCGACCCTTCTGGATTGAACTCACAACTTCGTCGTGACGTATGACGAATTTTAACCATTTTTTGAGCAACGTGCACCTGCATATTTGGACTGACGGCGTTCGAAGAATTGAGCATAGCTTTTGCAGACAGTGTCCGTTTTTGGGACCATAAGTACTTTTCGAAAATGTAGCGACCGTTTTGGGTTTTGCTCACGATTTCGTAATGACGTATTAAGGTTTTCGACCATTTTTTAAAGAGCGACAACTCGCATATTTGGAACTCTTGGATTGCCGACCTTCGAAGAAATGATCGTAACTTTTGCAGATGGTGTCCGTTTTGGGACCATAAGCACTTTTCGAAAATGTAGCGACCCTTCTGGACTGAACTCACAAGTTCGTCGTGACGTATGAGGGATTTTAACCATTTTTTGAGCAACGTGCACCTGCATATTTGGACTGACGGCGTTCGAAGAATTGAGCATAGCTTTTACAGACATTGTCCGTTTTTGGGACAATAAGTACTTTTCGGAAATGTAGCGACCCTTCTGGATTGAACTCACAACTTCGTCATGGCGTATGAGGGATTTTAACCCTTTTTTGAGCAACGTGCACCTGCATATTTGGACTGACGACGTTCGAATAATTGAGCATAGCTTTTGCAGACAATGTTCGTTTTTGGGACCATAAGTTCTTTTCGGAAATGTAGCGACCGTTTTGGGTTTAGCTCACGATTACGTAATGACGTATTAAGGTTTTCGACCATTTTTTAAAGAATGACAACTCGCATATTTGGAACTCTTGGATTGTCGACCTTCGAAGAAATGATAGTAACTTTTGCAGACGGTGTCCGTTTTGGGACCATAAGCACTTTCCGAAAATGTAGCGACCCTTCTGTATTGAACTCACAACTTCGTCGTGACGTATGAGGGATTTTAACCATTTTTTGAGGAACGTGCACCTGTATATTTGACTAACGGCGTTCAAAGAATTGAGCATAGCTTTTGAAGACAGTGTCCATTTTTGGGACCATGAGTACTTTTCGGAAATGTAGCGACCGTTTTGGGTTTAGCTCACGATTTCATAATGACGTATTAAGGTGTTCGACCATTTTTTAAAGAACGACAACTCGCATATTTGGAACTCTTGGATTGTCGACCTTCGAAGAAATGATCGTAACTTTTGCAGACGGTGTCCGTTTTGGGACCATAAGCACTTTTCGGGAATGTAGCGACCCTTCTGGATTGAACTCACCACTTCGTCGTGACGTATGAGGGATTTTAACCATTTTTTGAGGAACGTGCACCCGCATATTTAGACTGACGGCGTTCGAAGAATTGAGCGTAACTTTTGCAGACAGTGTCCGTTTTTGGGACCATAAGTACTTTTCAAAAATGTAGCGATCGTTTTGGGTTTAGCTCACGATTTCGTAATGACGTATTAAGGTGTTCGACCATTTTTTAAAGAACGACAACTCGCATATTTGGAACTCTTGGATTGTCGACCTTCAAAGAAGTGATCGTAACTTTTGAAGACGGTGTCCGTTTTGGGACCATAAGCACTTTTCGAAAATGTAGCGACCCTTCTGGATTTAACTCACACCTTCGTCGTGACGTATGACGGATTTTAACCATTTTTTGAGCAACGTGCACCTGCATATTTGGACTGACGGCGTTCGAAGAATTGAGCATAGCTTTTGCAGACAGTGTCCGTTTTTGGGACCATAAGTACTTTTCGAAAATGTAGCGACCGTTTTGTGTTTAGCTCACGATTTCGTAATGACGTATTAAGGTTTTCGACCATTTTTTGAAGAATGACAACTCGCATATTTGGAACTCTTGGATTGCCGACCTTCGAAGAAATGATCGTAACTTTTGCAGACGGTGTCCGTTTTGGGCCCATAAGTACTTTTCGAAAATGTAGCGACCGTTTTGGATTGAACTCACCACTTCGTCGTGACGTATGAGGGATTTTAACCATTTTTTGAGCAACGTGCACCTGCATATTTGGACTGACGGCCTTCGAAGAATTGAGCATAGCTTTTACAGACAGTATCCGTTTTTGGGACCATAAGTACTTTTCGGAAATGTAGCGACCATTTTGGGTTTAGCTCACGATTTCGTAATGACGTATTAAGGTTTTCGACCATTTTTTAAAGAACGACAACGCGCATATTTGGAACTCTTGGATTGTCGACTTTCGAAGAAATGATCGCAACTTTTGCAGACGGTGTCCGTTTTGGGACCATAAGTACTTTTCGGAAATGCAGCGACCCTTTTGGATTGAACTCACGACTTTGTCGTGACGTATGAGGGATTTTAAACATTTTTTGAGGAACGTGCACCTGCATATTTGGACTGACGGCTTTCGAAGAATTGAGCATAGCTTTTACAGACAGTATCCGTTTTTGGGACCATAAGTACTTTTCGGAAATGTAGCGACCGTTTTGGGTTTAGCTCACGATTTCGTAACGACGTATTAAGGTTTTCGACCATTTTTTAAAGAACGACAACGCGCATATTTGGAACTCTTGGATTGTCGACTTTCGAAGAAATGATCGCAACTTTTGCAGACGGTGTCCGTTTTGGGACCATAAGTACTTTTCGGAAATGTAGCGACCCTTCTGGATTGAACTCACAACTTTGTCGTGACGTATGAGGGATTTTAAACATTTTTTGAGGAACGTGCACCTGCATATTTGGACTGACGGCGTTCGAAGGATTGAGCATAGCTTTTGCAGATAGTGTCCGTTTTTGGGACAATATGTACTTTTCGAAAATGTAGCGACCGTTTCGGGTTTAGCTCACGATTTCGTAATGACGTATTAAGGTTTTCGACCATTTTTTAAAGAACGACAACTCGCATATTTGGAACTCTTGGATTGTCGACCTTCGATGAAATGATCGTAACTTTTGCAGACGGTGTCCGTTTTGGGACCATAAGTACTTTTCGGAAATGTAGCGACCCTTCTGGATTGAACTCACCACTTCGTCGTGACGTATGAGGGATTTTAACCATTTTTTGAGGAACGTGCACCCGCATATTTAGACTGACGGCGTTCGAAGAATTGAGCGTAGCTTTTGCAGACAGTGTCCGTTTTTGGGACCATAAGTACTTCGAAAATGTAGTGACCGTTTTGGGTTTAGCTCACGATTTCGTAATGACGTATTAAGGTGTTCGACCATTTTTTAAAGAACGACAACTCGCATATTTGGAACTCTTGGATTGTCGACCTTCAAAGAAATGATCGTAACTTTTGAAGATGGTGTCCGTTTTGGGACCATAAGCACTTTTCGAAAATGTAGCGACCCTTCTGGATTGAACTCACACCTTCGTCGTGACGTATGACGGATTTTAACCATTTTTTGAGCAACGTGCACCTGCATATTTGGACTGACGGCGTTCGAAGAATTGAGCATAGCTTTTGCAGACAGTGTCCGTTTTTGGGACCATAAGTACTTTTCAGAAATGTAGCGACCGTTTTGGGTTTAGCTCACGATTACGTAATGACATATTAAGGTTTTCGACCATTTTTTAAAGAACGACAACTCGAATATTTGGAACTCTTGGATTGTCGACCTTCGAAGATATGATCGTAACTTTTGCAGACGGTGTCCGTTTTGGGACCATAAGTACTTTTCGGAAATGTAGCGACCCTTCTGGATTGAACTCACTACTTCGTCGTGACGTATGAGGGATTTTAACCATTTTTTGAGGAACGTGCACCTGCATATTTGGACTGACGACTTTCGAATAATTGAGCATAGCTTTTGCAGACAGTGTCCGTTTTTGGGACCATAAGTACTTTTCAGAAATGTAGCGACCGTTTTGGGTTTAG